>NC_064257.1:43492500-43792500 GCF_003254725.2 Canis lupus dingo
CCTTTACTTGGCTATGTTAGACTGAAAACATTGGGAAATAATGCCTTCTTATGAGATAGAAAATACAAAGTGATCATTAATTTCTCGTTAATAATCAGGGCATAACTTTGTTGATACAGATGTTCATGTTTTATTTGCCTCAATGTCTAATTTCTCTTCTTTTCCCATTAGTTTTGGATGACATTTAATGGGCCAATATTTCATTGTTCGGTTTTATTGTCTATAAGAGTATTACATGGTTTAAAAATACGTAATACTTGGGCAGCCCGGGTGCCTCAGCGGTTTAGCGCCTGCCATTGGCCCAGGGCCTGATCCTGGAGACCCGGGATCGAGTCCCATGTTGGGCTCCCTTCACGGAGCCTGCCTCTCCCTCTGCCTGTGTCTCTGCCTCTCTTTCTGTGTCTCTCATGAATAAATAAAATCTTATTAAAAAATGTAATACTTACATATTTACACATATATGTATATACCAGAACCCTGTGTGGTGAATGAAATATTGCTAAAGATAAGTTTTTCCCCAACATGGCACACCTAATTTTGAATCACACAGTTTAGGTATAAGTGTAAATGCATAAACTTAAATGTAGAATATTTCTATAATCTTTTTGACTTTTATTTCGGATTATAGCTATCTAAGCTTTGCATTTGGTATCAACCCTTTAGGAGAACAACAATAACGGTCATAGACGCATTTACTGTAACAGTAATTTTTCAGTGGGGAAAGAAAGAGATCAGCAAATTCCTTCCTGTAAATCAAAGATTCTGGCTCAGAGCATATATAAACAAGATGTAAGTTTTAAATATAGCTTAAATGCCACCCAGGAGAGAAACTCAATGGTAAAAGAGTTGTCAACAGACAGAAAGGAATCTTTAAATGATGGAGACAATATTAAATTGGTGACACTAATGTTAGGAGTACAAGGGGGCATGTGCTTCCAAACATTTCAGCACAGAATGTCCTCTTCCCTGCACCCCACCCCCAGTTGTTTATTTTTGGATCTGGGAAGTATAATAGTAAAGTAGAATGTAGAGGTAACCTGCTGATAACCCTAAGAAGATCTTACTTGAGAAAATGGCAAACTCACAGTTTTGAACCAAATTTGGAAATAAGAGAATAAAATGATACGTGTAAAGACATTAATATTCTGACTGTCTTAAGCTATTTGCTTATTTTAATCCTACCAAAGCATTCGTTTTTCATCATGTCTACACCTGCTGAGATATGGCTAGGTGGTTTTAATTTGTGTGTTTGTTTTTGTTTTGCTTCATCAAAAATTTTATGTTAAAGCATCTTGATGATTTTAATCAATACAGCCTACTCCATATTGTCATTGTCTGGAGTCTTGCTATTCAATTACCATTAAACATGGACCAGGAGACAATTCATAATATGCATTAGGTACCAAACAGGATCTATCTTTGGAACGTGACCCAAAACACAGGACTTGGAGTATGGAAGGTAATCCCCTAAAGGAAAATCAGAGTGCTCTGACCACAAGGAATGGATGGTGGGCAGGAAAAGGAATAGGGATATGAGAAAAACTTAATGAGGGAAAGGAAACAAATTAGCTGGTACACAGGAAATGACTCTTAAAGGGTATTGGCAGAAAAGAGACAAGAGCCGTTTATTCAGGAAACATCGTAAGAATTGAGATAAAACTAGACATGTAAACTGAGGCAAGGGACCCATAAAGAGTCTTATGCACTAAGCAAAAGATTCTGAGTTTCTTACTATGGTAGACAATACGGACAGTTATGGCCAGCCCCCAGTGATGTGGTAGGCTTCTGTGGAACCAGCTGGCTTCTTCAGGTGCTGTGACTGCTCTATTTCCCCTTGTAGGGGATTTGGGAACTTTTCCTAGTCCAGAGGGCAAGGCAGCTTGAGAACTGAATCTAGAAAGAATTGAAAACTGCATGCAAGGGGAGAAGATCCTAGGAAAAACAGAAACTCAGTTCAAATGGGCTTAATCCAAAACCAAAACAAAACAACTCTCAGCTTTGCTTTCCCCTGTTTTGACTTGGAGCTTTCCCTTATGCTAGCTTCATGCTTGGGCAGACTTGCTTCCCGTGGCACAGACTGTAGCAGCCTCAGGCTCACTAGTTTAGCAAATCCAGAGGAATACGAGCTGCTTTTTCCTAAGAGTTCCAACATGTGTCTCACAAACTGATGCCACTCATGGATTTCAGAACATGTTGCTTCTGTGATTGGCCAGGCGTGGGTCACCTGCCCTTCTCTGGAGCTAGGGGCAGAGATCAGCATAGTCCAAAGCACTGAATCCCAAGCGTAAAAGGAGTAGTGCCCCGGATGAAAGTTGAAGTGTTCTAACTAAGGGAAGAGGGTGTGGATGTTGGGCCCCCTGTGTAGACAGCTGACATTCACTGCTCATGGGGCAAGTAAGCCTTCTCGAAATCAGAGTCCAGGTTCTTAATATTTAATTCTGTTTTCCCTCTTCCCCATGCTTCTTTATTACTGAGCTTTCATCTGTCATATCTTAGGGACATTCAAGAGTCCCTAAGCAGCCCAACTAAATCTTTCTTTAGGTGCAATATACCTAATTAGGTGGTACTTTCTCAATGTTAACTTCATACTATTTTTTTGCTTATGTCCACTTTTATTTTTAAGACATATAGACCAAGATACCTATATTTGATGATCAGTAAAATATCCCTCAGGAAACATTGGTGAATCACCAGAAACAATGTGGTCCAAGAGACTGACTGAATAACTTCTAAGCTGCAAAATATGGCTGCTCCAAAAAAGGATAGATGAGGTCCTTTAGGAGGCACATCTACACAACCCACAGGCCTCCTTAATTTCAAAGTCTTCTGTTGTAAAACTTCTATTTCAATTTCATCCATTAATCATATTTATTAATAAGTCACTATAGAGTTTGCATCCAAATCTACAAGGATACCAGATGTAGGTAGGGAACTGCCCCAACATGCTTAGAGAATATGAAACATTTAATGATAAGGTTTTGTATTTTTATAACATATAGTTTTGGGATATTTTGCACCCTAGAGCTGTAAAATTCACACTTTCTTTCCATTGATGTTGAGCTCCATTATGTGCAATTTAATTAACTTTGGTAAACAAGTATGACATGTTTTAATTTGTCTTTAGTCATAATAGTATGATTAATGTGCCTAAAGAGTAATATTGTCACTTTTTTTATACTTTCAGTGTTTACATGAGTCCATTAATGTGCCTTTGCTAGGGATTTAATATGCATGTTAAAATCTGTTCTTGTTTATTTACCTAAATGAAAGCAAGAGGAAGTTTGAAAAGCACAGATCCTGACTCTACCCAAGAATGTGTATGCTTTTATCTCTACCAAGAAAATCTTTAGTCATTTGTTTTCTCATAGGAAGCATTTGTCACATTTAAACATGTTCTTCATATTAATGCTAACTACATACCATAAGCATTCAAAAATAAAAAGCTAATTTCTTTTTGATGAAAAAAACTATACCTTGTATGTCTGAGTTTTAAATAGGAATAGTACTACACAAGTGTATGACAGACTTTCCCTTTTGTTCTCTCTGCCTGAATCATGCCTAAGCACTCACTAGCCTTCACTTAAAAAGTTTGCTTGTTTTCTATAACACATATTATACCATTCTCAGTTATATCCATTGTATTCATTCCTTCTAAAGCAATGTTTAATTTGCTCATGTACAAGTTGAAATGACTTGACCTTCTGCTTTATTTCACTACTCTGACCCCTTGTCAGACTGTTCATTCTGCCACTTGGTTCTGTCATATGATGGGAAAGCATTTTTCTTTGAAAGTGGCCTTTCACTCTTAGAAGGTCCAGGTGCAATCCAGCCAAAGGATTATCAACCAGAAGCTGGTAATAAAGCTACTTTCAGTTTGTTCGAAAAGCAAGGCTATGGAATTCAGCTCAGAGGAATAACCTATTTTCCACAGGGTTTCTGTGTAGGAACTTACGGAATGTCTCCCCTGTGCTTTGTAGATCTGCAAAAGCCATATGGCTCAGTTCCACATGGGGGGAGATGGCTTTAGGTATGTCATTCATTCATTGATGGATTCATTCATCAAGCTAATGTTTATTGCACTTCTTTGGATTGAGCCAGAAGAACTGGGAAAAGTCCAGAAATGTTCTTTTTGTATGTTGATGGATTACAATGAATTAATTATAAACATTCAGATAGAGACTGGTAGTGTTAGAGAAAAAGATGGAGGGGATGAAGAGTTTTGGATTTGTGTGCCAGGGTTACTCTCCAAGCAGGTTCAAATATCTCCCCATTTATTTGCTCACTTATTTGGCATGAGGCTGATTATTCCCAATATTGACCTGCAAATACTAAAATGCATAAAATTCCCATTTATCCATAACAGGAAATGGGAACTTCTTATTAACTGAATATTTTGATTAGCTAATAATTTAAAAGTTGCCTGGTGAGAGTTATTAGTTTTCAAAGAATACACACAAAAGTGTCATGAAAAACATGAAAATAATGCCAAGTATCATTTGTCCTTAGATGCAAAGTTTGAAACATTGTAGTATTAAGGTCATCCTTTGAAATATATCAAGTTTGCCATCCCCTACCGTCCTTTACATGAAACCCTTGAGACAAGATAAGTTTTCAGAATTCTAGGATTTTCTGACTTATACTAAATCAATATGGTTCACATATTATGTATTACCTGACAACCCTGGTGGATCTGGGATAGCACTTTTAAACAAATGTACAGAAAAACATCTGAATATTCAAACTCAGTGGAATAAAGACTATAAAATGCTTCACAACAGTTCAAGTCTAGTTTTTCTGGCAAATAAAGCTTTTTGGATTGCAAAAATGCCTAGAAGAGATAGTGGACCTCTCAAATCATAGTACTGTGCTTTAGCGTCTATTTGTCTGGCAGTTGGTTCAACATCAACTCTTAGGGACAGAGCCGGAAAAGCAAAATTAAGCAAAAATGGCTTCTGAGCTTCAAAGAAAATAGCTGTCACTAACCACCATGTGCTTTAGTCATAAAATCATAAAACTTTTAGAAGTCAAAGGGACCTTTGGAATCACTTACATTCTACAGTTGAGGAAACTAGAGCCTAGAGAAATGAAATAATTTGTTTGAGGTTGGTTAGCCACACAGAGTCATGCTGACATTGAATTATATGTAAAATTTATCTTCATTATTTAACAAGTCTGATGTTCTGCTAGTTTTCCCAGAATGTTCTTGTTTCTGAGTGACAGTGAAGAGTGGATTAGAAATGTGGAGAACCTAGAGGGCACTCTAGGGGCTGACTTACAAGAAGTGGAAACTGATAGAATGTACCATAACCTATCCTGGAGTCTAGACAGCATAACAGAGTCCTGTCCGGATGACAATACCTGTGAGTTGTTTGGGTGCTCCTTATAAAAGAAAATAATGTTTATTCATGAACACAAAGTGAAGGTCAACATGGCACTACTTGTTGCCAACCTATGCACCCCGGGTTAGACCTATTTCTTTTAAAACATCGTCCAATGTCAAAATAGAAAAAAGGAATTGTATTCACTTTTCAATGATATTTCAGTTAAATGGAATTTCTTAAGGGAAGAGAGACATGAAACAGCACTATTAATGCTATTGATGATTAGAGTTATTTTCAGGAAAATGATTTCCAGGTATGAAACAAAATACAGATGAGATCGTTCTTTAAAAGGATGACACTAAGGCATTAAAATTGTATTTTCAAAAGCAAGAATGTACGAAATATATTTTTTAAAGCTCAACAGAAAAAAAAGTTCAACAGAAAAAAATTTTATTCATTTGCTCTCTTAAAATGCAAATGGCCCTGAGAAAACTGACTCTTAATCTTACCAGTGTTTTTAGTTTAGTGATACTTTAGCTCTTTTCTTAAGTGCAGATTTTGATGTTAAGCAAGTTTGAGAATGTTTGGGGTTCAAAGAGGAAGAAATAAAAAGAAATGTGAAACCTGAGAAACAAATCTCTAGTTTTATAATCTGACCCACATTAACATAGTACCTTCCAGAATTATGCTCCATTGTCAGATCTCAGGATTTTAAGGTGTTTTTCTTCTTTCATTTCATGTATTTATTTGAGAGAAAGAGAGTAGGGGGTGGGGAGCAGAGGAAGATGGAGAAGCAGATTCCCCACTGAGCACAGAGCCCCACATGGGGCTGGATACCAGGACCCTGAAATCATGACCTGAGCTGAAGGCAGATGCTTAACCAACTGAGCCATGCAGGCATCCTTTTTTTTGGGGGGGGGGGGGGGGGGGGAGGGCAGGGGGGTTATGTTCTTGTCTAAGAATTTTGAAGGCTTATTAATTTGCTTAGGCTATTCATATGCAACGTGACGTTCCTCATTTTCTTCTTAAAGAAGTTGGATCAGACTGAACAGAGATAAAATACTTTTCAGTCTCTATCCTCACTTAGGATAAATGTCCAAAGTGAATGCTTTTACTCTATTCTTCATTTTTATAGAAGAAATAAAGAATAAGTATGATATACTTATGAGTTTTGGAATGTAAAAGGTGACCCATTGTTAAAAAACTGGAGCTAATCACATCATTTCTTTTTGTTCTAGTAGTGTTAAAATATTAACAAAAGATCACTGTGGTTTCAATGGTTGGTTATTGGAAAATAAATTTAAGATTATAGTTAAATAATTGAATTTAAAGTATGTAATATATTATACCAACTATCAACATACGTGGATATTATATAGTTTGTAGGCCAGAGTACAGTATACTTAAGGCATACTATATAATAATCACTTAGATTAGGGGTTGGCAAACTACAGACCAAATCTGACCCGCTGCCTGTTTTTATAAATAAAGTTATATTGGAACACAGCCATACCATTTGTTTACATATTATCTGTGGCTTCTTTTGTGCTCCTACAGTAGAATTGAGTAGTTGTCAGAGCTTTTACAACCCACAAAACCTTAAATATTTACTGTTTTGCCCATTACAAAAAAGTTGACTGACCTCAAATTTAGATGATCAATTAGTTATTCTCAGTACACTCCTCTCTGAGAAGTTATGTTGCTTTAAATCTTTAAAGACCACTAGAATATCATTTGTACAATATTTTAACAAAATTAGGGGTATCTTTAAAAAGTTCCTGTATTTGTCTAAATGCACATTTTAGTCTTATCTGAAAAACCTGATTTTTTATGGTTTATATTTCTTAGAGTTTTTCACTGTTTAAGATACCATTACCAAGAACTGTTTTTAAGTGTTCTATGTATGGTACTACTGAAAAGAAAATATATAGGTGCTTTTGATTGCATTCTGCTATTTCCTATTCTAAATGACTTATGTTGGATTTCCATCAGTCATTGGCACACCTTGGGATTTTATACATGTCTCAGATCCTAAATGTGTTGTCTTGACCCCCTGGATATGCTGCTGCTTTCTTCCATTAACCGTGGAACATTGTCTATATTGTCTATATATAATTCCATCCTTCTGCTCTCTGCAAAATAGCCTAAGAACATTCTTTGTGAGTTACATCCTTTATTGTAAGACTAACCACATTACACTGCCATTATCTCTCCATGTAGACCATAAGCTCCTAGAAGACAAGGACCATACTGATGTCATCTTCCTATATGCCAGCCTTTGGAATCATTTACTAAACAAAACCTATACTTTTATCTAAAAGCATACTTTTAAATTTTTCCTCCTTTATTCATGTTTAGCAGATGAAATAGGTATGAAAGTAAGGGTGACAGGGGTGCCTGGGTGGCTCAGTGGTTGAGTGTCCCCCTTTGGTTCAGGATGTGATCCCAGGGTTCTGGGATCAAGTCTCTTATCGGGCTTCTCACAGGGAGCCTGCTTCTCCCACTGCCTATGGCTCTGCCTCTCTCTCTGTGTCTCATGAATGAATGAATGATCAATCTTTTAAAAAATACCAGTTGGGATGACAAGTTGTCACCCTTTCTTTCCTTCTTTCTTTCTTTAAAAAAGATTTTATTTATTTATTCATGAGAGACACAGAGAGAGGCAAAGACCCAGGCAGAGGGAGAAGCAGGCTCCTTGCAGGGAGCCCAATGTGGGACTCGATTCCAGGACCCCGGGATCACGCTCTGAGCCAAAGGCAGATGCTCAACCATTGAGCCACGAGGCATCCCCAAACTGGTATATTTTTGCGAGTGAAAGGAGAGCCTCCTGATTTTATAAGAACATAGACCAGAACTGTAGCCAAGCAAGCCAGGACAAATGGTCACCCTAAAATTTCATTATTTTAAAGTTACAAAATGTCCTTGACTATACCATACCCGATCACTAACTCTTTACATAAAATAGGCATAAAAATGACTTTGATAATGGCAATAAAATGACTAAAAACAAAATGTTTTAAAAATTGAGATAATGTCAGTTGACTTTAACCCAGTATTTTGTGCCTGATGCAAGCAACACAAAGACCAAGCCTCCTTCTTTTGCTCTCCTACTTCTCTAGTGTCTTCTCCTTGCAGTCATCAAGAAGAGCAGGAAAAGCAGGTGGCTGTCACTACAGACAATTGCCAATAAAAGAAAAAAAAAAACAGGACTAAGAAGGGGGCTGATCTAGGCTTGTGTCAGGATTAGGAAACAATATCTTGCACAAGGAATCTTGTTTCATTTTTTTTTCTTTTTTAAATCAGTTTCTTAAAGAAAAAATGTAATCAAGCATGCATCAATCTTGGAATAAGCTTCACTTATACAGTAAAACTTGAGCACATGTTAAATTATGCAGTTCACTATATTCAGCCAGGACTTTCCAGTCCACCCAAAGTTTCCAGTAAAGTTCTGTTTGACCTTTGTATAAAAAGACCACCTTTACTAGGTGACTTATTTTTGCTGCCCTCTTGGGTGGTCAAATGAGGCAGATTTCCGTGTTGAACAACATACAACCTTCTTTTTGCCAACTGAACATTACCCTGGGATGTGGCTTGGAGGAACAGTTTCTCAATACTATAAACAACGGCTTTCTTGGAACAGCTTGTTGCTGAAGCATAAAGAGAGGTTACTCTTGGTTTAGCCTTGAGTAGCATGTGAATTGGTTAAGGAAGTAAGTGTGGCTGACCCACCAAATTACAGTGGCCATAATATAATTAAGTTCAGTATCCTCCCTGGAGGCTCTGAGAAGTATTATTATGACACCAAACTTAAAGAAAAGGAATTTTTAAGAGCCAGGAAATTAGTGAGAAGCAGTCTTTGGGGAAATGTTGCAAGGTTTAAAAAAATCAGTAGAAAAAAAAATCAGTAGAAACAGCATAAAAGTTGTTCAAGGAAAAAGGCTGGTTAAAATGCAAAATTTTGTTATCCGTGATCCTGAGTGCATTAAGTGTATCTTTCTAAAAGAGTAAGATGTCTTGGGTTAAAGATGCTATTGGAGTTAGAATGAGGGGCGGGGGATGGGGAATTAAAGATGTGTTCAAATATTGAAAACAAATAAAAATAGGAAATATTCTTAAAAGAAATTATTGGGAAGACATTTGCTCTCTGCTTATCCAAATTAAATTGTACTTAAAAATAAAATTTCTGATAATTTATACTAGTAAGTTACAGACTTCACATAGACTATTAAAAGGTTATTAAAGATGTAAATGATTCTGAGTGGAAAGAAGGGGACAAAGGAATGAGATAGTAGAGCTATTTACTGGCTTGTCATAAGGCCACAGCATTCTCGGCAAAACAGCTTGTGTGGTTGTCAGAGCTTCCCAATAGACTTTAGTCTGGCTCAACAGTCACAGGGACACAAAGTTTCTCAGAATATGTATGAAATCACAAAACACTGAAAAGAAAGATGCTTAGCCTGGATTTCTTTCCAAATTATTGTTGTTCAAGACATTACTCTTTATTTCTTAGGCTCCATGACAGATTGGCTTAAAATAGACGATCAGGTCTTCAGGGCAAGGGTGATTTATTCTTTGGTAATATACCACAGCTTTGTCATTCTATAGAATTGTTATATTTAGCCAGTCCTCTTATCATCCATTGGTTGCAACTGAATAATATAGCAGGTAATCCTACTTATGTCTCCTTCAATGTCCTAATAATATTCTCTCCATGTGACCTGCCTAGTGACATTGCAATAAACATTGCTTTCATAAAAGCAGAGTGCTTTGGGGTAGAGAAGGACAGCTACTAAATGTAAAGTATGACCCTTCAGATGACACTGGCCAAACAAATCAAGGGGCTTAATATAGTCTCTGGCAAATTCATCTTTTATACAGCCAGTCTTCTACATATCTTTGGTTTAGAGAAGGGGATGCACCTTTTAAAAATCCACTACATTTCAGAGATGTTACAAAACACACTTCCATTTAATCCTTGCAATAGTCCTATAATCTGGGCATTATTATCCTATTTTATAGATAAGAAAACTCGCATTCAGAAAAGTTACATAATCTTATAAATGATATGTATCTGGTAAATGACAGAACTACGGTTCAAATTCATGCTGTCTGACTCTGGTAGTTGTGCAAAATTCATTCAGTAACTGTCTAAGATCCAATCTGTGAACATTTGGAAAAAACTTTGTTCCAGAATCAGCACTGATTTCCAATAAGACTGTCTTCTTGCGCATTACATAATAAACTAATAGAAAGCTACACTTAGCAAGTTCCTGCTCCAAGCAGCCTGTTTTCAGGTAAAGGCCAACCTTGGACTAACTTGTTGAAGCAGAAAAAATGGCTCCATTTGATCTGGCCTTAAGCAGTATAAATTGTAAAGGAAGCCAAGTGTGGCTTGCTAGAAGAGTCCCAGTTTGATACTGGTTGACAGAGTGCCCTTCTGTAGAATTAATTATAGATTCTTTTTTTGAAGTCGTAAGCAGCTAACAGGTGAAAATGCTCTTGCAGGTATTAGGGAAAAGGTTCACCTGTGGTGAGATAAGCCTACCCCTATCCTGAGTGAGTGGGAAGTTTGATTTTTCTGCCAAAATAAATTGAGAGTCTAAATATTAGAACTATGGGGAAGGGTTATGCCCTTCTAATTTATTTAAAGAAACCCAAGGTTCTTTTGTTCTTTTGTTTTCCTAAGTCCATTTTATACTCCAAAAGGCACATGTCATGGGGAGCATGTTAAATGTCAAAGAAGCTAGGTAAAATGGTAGATATTAATTAACTCTGCCAGATGAAACACTTGTAGAGTGGGAAGTGAGGAAATGCATCATTCAGGAAGTTATTTGCCAAGAATAGAGGTTGAAAATTCATCCTCATACAGACAAAACTTCTCAATTCTCTTGTATCTCCTATTCTTTGCAAGATGTAATTACTTGTAAACTGAATGTGGGTACAGGGCATAGATGTTTGATGGGTTTACAGTGGGAACATCAAAAACTCTTAACTATAAATGTCATTGGAGCACTCATTTCTCCAAAAAGGTTGGTGTGTTGCTAATGTCATCCAGAGCCCATGCCACACCACTATGCAGATAACATTTGGGAGCTGGTTTTAAAAATTGAAATCATTTCAGTGATTTCAGATAAATACCTTCCAAAAATACAGATAAATTCCTTCCAAAGAGTTTGGGTTGCAAAAATGAAAAACTATTTTCCTAATACACCAGATTAGGTCATACAGTTGTCTCAGGTCATAGTGTTTAAGCTACACCTGCACATATGTGATCTGAAAAGATAGTTTAACTTCAGAAAACTTTTATTAATGTATTTTATTTCACCCAGAAGGTGTTCTTTGTAACAAACAGGAAACCTCACTAAATATAACCCAAAGTTTAAGCAATGGAAAGGCACATAGATGATGTCGTACATTATAAATATTTTTTGTACTCACTAGTTTATTTCTAAGGAAATTATGAGAATGACATCATAATGATGACTGACTTTTATTGGTGTTTGTGCTCTGAAGCTCTAGACAAGTAGTTATAAGGAAAAACAAATTGTCTAGTGTTACTCCCTAATACTTTGCCTTATGTTTTCTAGTGACATTAATCCTAGGAAGTGATTCCAGGACTATTATATTATCATTAGTTGTCTTTTACCCATTTATCCCAAAAAACAACATGGTAGTAGAGCACAAAATTTGTTAAAACTCATAATGGGAAATAATTACCTTTTATTTTTGTCTGAACTACTGCTTCACTTAGCCTACAACTCAAAAAACAATTTTAGACTAGTATTTTATAGCCTATTACTTACTGGTATCAGAGAAAAGTTTTTCATAACTATTTATCATATATGTTACCAATAAGCTTCTTTGTCCTATTCATACCAAGTGGAAGTCATACATTCCCTAGATAAATCTCTTTAAATCATTTATTTGATACAATTAAGTCCTAAAAGAGTATAGGGTAGAGATATGCATAATACATAGGATAGAGCTATAGGTCTTATAGTCTTCATATACTCAACATATAGTTGAGTGCCAATTAGATATCAGTCATGGGCTGAGTGCTGGGGTACAGTAAAAAAAAAAAAAAAAGACTTCCATTGAAGACTTCTTTATGGTGTAAGGAGACTGGTAGGTACAGTCAACACCAAATGATACGATGGTGATGTTGTGTGGTGTGGTGTTCTGGTAATATGTAGAAAGTACTAGGTAGAAAAGAGAGAGGTGTGTTGAACTCTGGAGTCAGAGAATACTTTGTAGAAGAGCTGGATCTGGAACTTAAAGATCAGTACATTCCTCCAGAGCAACTGGATGGCGGTGGTCTTCCAAGCAGAGGGAATACCCAAGAGTAAAGGCATCAGGATGTGAAGTTGACTGGCTGAAATTGGAAGAACATGAGATAGAGCAGAAGATGTTGAGGCCAGAGAAAAAGATTAAGACTGCTTTGTGATTGGTCTTGTGTTTCCTGTTAAGTAATTTGGACTAGTTCTTTAGGTGATGAGAGTAAGAAAGTTTCATTAATGTTTTAAGAAGACAAGTAAAATAATTGGATTTTTCACAAACCTGCATGAAAGAGGTGGGGTACAGCCTTTCTAATCATCTGACACAGCCAATAGAAACAAAAACTTTCATAGCTAAAGAACAACAATGAGTCATCTTTTATCCTGTCCATGCTTTTCTTAACTCCATTTTGACCTGTATTAGAAAATTACTTGGTTCAAAGGAACCTTAGCTTTATCTGTGTTTTGACCAGTGCAATGGACAGATGCCATTGCACTGTTACCCAGCATTGATGCAAGTTACTCCAGCATTAATGAAGGCAGTTCTGTCTTGGGCCATTTCCTGCTTCTAGACTGTTCTGGAATGATATATGGTATTATACAAAATAATATTCACCGTACATTTGAGAGTTCTCTAGACAATCTCACATGTTTCTGTGATAGTCTGCTGTTTATCATGCAATGGCAAGATTGCTGTTTTTCAATAAAAGGAATAAATTACTTTATTATTATAGTGATAAGAAATGTGGGCTTCCAGATACTGGATTTCTAATATTTACATCATCAGGACCTTACATTTTGGTTATAAGAGTAAGACAAAAAATTTCTTTAAAAGTTTTATATCGAGATCCCTGGGTGGCTCAGCGGTTTGGCGCCTGCCTTTGGCCCAGGGCGCGATCCTGGAGTCCCGGGATCGATTCCCGCGTCAGGCTCCCGGCATAGAGCCTGCTTCTCCCTCTGCCTGTGTCTCTGCCTCTCTCTCTCTCTCTCTCTCTCTCTGTGTCTATCATGAATAAGTAAATTTAAAAAAAAATCTAAAAAAAAAGTTTTATATCATGCATATTAATTCTGATAAGTAATTTCACATTTCCTGCATTCCTGATTCCCACAATCCAGGCTTATAGGTGGAATATAAAAGGCAATATATTTTGTGTTTGGAAATACTTAAAAAAAGAGAAGAACAGGGACACCTGAGTGGCTCAGTGGTTGAGCGTCTGCCTTCAGCTCAGGGCATGATCCTGGAGTCCCAGGATCGAGTCCCACATCAGACTTCCTGCAGGGGAGCCTGCTTTTCTTTTCTTTTCTTTTCTTTTTTTTTTTTTCCTGCTTTTCTTTCCTTCTGCCTGTGTCTCTGCCTCTCTCTATGTCTCTCATGAATAAATAAATAAAATCTTTTTTTAAAAAAAGAGAAGAACAAAGTAGTTTCTTAATATTGATGATATTTGTGTCCAAAACTTAGCTGATCAACTGCTGTTTCTAGAATTTTACTTTTTTTACATTTACGATAATTATTAAAATATCTTTATAGTTTTTGTTAATGTGTTTGTGTTTATATTTTCTTTATTAATATTCACACATCACATATAAGTATCTTATATAACTGAATGAGCCTATGTAAATTGAGATTTCATATATAAGAAGCCCTTTATAAATTGGTTCCTTTATTTGATTTCAAGTAATTACAAATGTACATTAAAACAAGCAGCTTTACTGCAAATGCTACACATGAGAAAACCAATTGTTCTCATCAGTGCCCCTTTCAAGGCCCTCACCCTTAAAGTCACTTGTCACACACACACCATCAAATGAGGAAAAAATATCAAACATTTCATCTAACTGCAGTTTTCCCCTTGAAACCATCAAAGTAGAAAAAATAGTTTTCCCTATTGAAATGAAAAAATCCTGAGATCATGACCTGAACCAAAACCAAGAGTCAGATGCGTAACTGACTGAGCCACCCAGGTGCCTCAATCCTCTCTTTTGAAGCTGACCTTTTACTTTTCAAAAGTGGCATCTTAGTTTGAGGTTATATTTCTGACAGAATAATCAATGAATGAATGGATGATTATTCATCCTTGGTAATAATCTCCAACTCTGAATCCTCCCTTACATTTAAGGATAGTATTCCAGTTGCCTTCTGCTGTCTACATGAACCATAAGCCCACCTCTCTGCCCTCTAGCATGAGGAAGAAAAGAGCTGATTAGTGAGCATCGAATAGGTGCCAGCTGAGTGCTAGTAACTGTAAACTTTTATTTTGTGTATTTGCCATTTAAAAAGAAGCCCTGTGAAGTAGAAGTTGTAATTCATTTAAGTAGAAAAAAACCTTGAAGCTCAAGGGTGTTCTATTACTTTCCCAGAGTCAAACAGCCTGTAAGTCGCAAGGCAAGGATTCAAGCCTGCCTCTCACTTCGAAGAACCCTCATTTGTTCCACTCCATTAACGTTGTGCCCTCAGACACCTAACACTCCCATGGCCAGAGGGCACATGTGGGAGAGTGTCTCTACTCTTGTGCTCTTCCCTCGCATTTCTCTTTTCCTCAAGAATTAAAGTTGATAAAATTTCTCTCTGGGAGATGCTGTTCTTCTTTCCTTGGACTTTTCTTCCCTCTCTTTCTCTGTCCTCCCTGAAGTCTTGGCTTGAATGTACATCTTCACAGAAGCTTTCCCTGGCCCCCTAGTCTAAAGTAGATTCCCCTTGATATGCTCTCCCTGAACATCCTGTCCTTTTGTAGTCCTTTTCAAAAATTTAATTATGTATTAATTTGAGAGCTTACTTGTTTAAAGTGTCCTTCTCCAACTAGAATAAAATAGCCCCAGCCATGGCATCTAGTAACAGTGGCTCACTTTACTGAGTATCAACTGCCTGTGAGGGCCCACTCTACACCTCTCCCTTAACTACCTCCTGGACAACCTAGGAGACAGAAAGTGTCCTTTGAAGTTGATTAAACGGAGACACAGAGAGGTTAAGTCAAAAAGCTAACAAGTGAAGCAGCCAAGTTACAAACCCAGGCAATCTGAACCCCTGAGCTCATGCTCTTAAACACGAATGAGTAGGAATTTGATGCACCATGACATGGAAGCAACTGGCTTACCATATTTACCCCTGATGACTGAATGGGGTGCTGGGAATCTCAGCAAGGGCTGGGCAGTAAGTGAGGATAAGTGGTAATGACATTACAGGTATTGAAGAGAGTGGATGCCACCAGTCAGGAAGGTGGAACCTTTATAAACACTTCATTTGATTTAGAACCAGAAACGTTTCTTTGCATGGGGATTCTGTGCATTAAAATGGGAAGCATTTGCATGCCATCAGTTTTGTCCAAATTGCTACATATGTTGAATTCTAAACATTAAAAAACTCTCATCTGTCTTTCACTCCTTGGCTCTTACCTCAGTTCACTAAGAACATTATCTTATGCAGTTTGAATATCAGAAGTTTCCCCAAATTCTGTCTTTTGGCCCAAAGTTATATTATCATAGATATTTAAAGTAAATTTGTCATTGTATTAAGAATTGTAGAGAACAGAGCTTCGTTTGCATGGAACACTGCCCTACTGTGACGCTTGCATGGAAAAGGGGGACAGACAGACATTGTCCTCCTTAAGATTGGTCTTCATATGTTTGAGGCAATAACATGCATTGTTCTTCATGTATGTGTATGCGTTCGCAGATTTTTTTTTTTCTTTTCTGAACTTAGGATATCCAAGCCCTCCCTTTAGTCTTCCTTCATGATTTTATAATTGGCTTCCTGTCTTTTAATGTGGACTTCAGATTTTTTGGATACCTATAAGTATCTATGTATATTATACGTATCTATATATTATAATATATGGTTCCACACTTATTCCATCCCAATGAAATAGTATCATACTTTCCTGATTACAGAAAACATGGGACTGCAAAAATTTATATTTTAAATTGTTACATAATTTAACATTAAGGATGCATTTTTCAGAAGTATATATCAATTGCTTTTATTCAGAATTAGTATAGATATGTAATATGTCAAACACCAAAAAGAGCTGCTGAATTTGGATATCTGACACATAGCAAAAGTTTGTTTTCTAAATGTTGATTTGAAGCTAATGATACTTTGAAATAAGGATGGTTTTTCAATATAAAAATGTTTTAATTGATCACTTTTTAGTCTTTTAGTGTTGCCAAAATTCTGCATTTGATCATTTTGCAAGATAGTAATTAATAAAAGTATCAACAATTCAAAGAATTTGATTTTGCCATTTTGATAAATTGTGAGTTTAATTGACATATAAATCATGTGAATACAAACCCTACTCAGAAAAAAATTTTTAAAGTACCATAATTTTTATATGACCTTGAGGTTGCAGTAATCTATTGCATAACTTTTGAAGAGAAGTCACATAGAAGAAACCTCATATTTTCTTAAATTTATTAGTGTTCCTTGGTGGTCTAAATGGTTGGGGGTTTTTTCAAGGTCTCTTTTCAAAGCAATAATCTTACTTAATCGTTTAATGTTTGTTCTCATATAAGTCAATTTGAGTTCTTAGAGTAACAATAGGAAATATATAATGGCCAAAAGCAGTGAAACATGGCTATGAAACTCAAGAATCCGAGTGTTATATTTCTATATAATGATGTGAGGATAATGCTTTTAGCTGCATGACCACCATATTAGCCACACATCATAAACAACAAATTTGATAAAAGCAAGAGGTCAAATTCATTAAAAACAACTTTGTACCTTTTCCTGTAGTTAAGCATTTATTTTTAATATTGTGATTTTCTTTTATTGAAAGGACCCTGAATCTTCCATTTTCTGACAGGACAAAAAGGACTTCTCAAACTACAAAGGCATAGACCAGATAAAACTATCAAGGAAGCATGCTTTATATTTCTAGGTTTAATGTTTAAAACAAAATGGTCAGACTTTATGCCTCAAAGATTTTAGCTTTAAGGATGGGGAGTTTGTATTAGTCCATTTTATTTCATAAGTTTTCCAATTAAACATTTAATATTCCTAATAATTCCATAAAAATTTACTTTCATTCTTACAAACATAAGAACTATTAATTTTCTTAAGACCTTAATTAATAAAATGAAAATTATTCTTCATTATCATAGACCAAGTCATTCTAAGAAACAATTTCCAAGGGATCCCTGGGTGGCGCAGCGGTTTAGCGCCTGCCTTTGGCCCAGGGCGCGATCCTGGAGATCCGGGATCGAATCCCACGTCGGGCTTCCGGTGCATGGAGCCTGCTTCTCCCTCTGCCTGTGTCTCTCTGCCTCTCTCTCTCTCACTGTGTGCCTATCATAAATAAATAAAATTAAAAAAAAAAAAAAAAAAAGAAACAATTTCCAAGCTGCAAGACAATAGAAGGACATCTACTTTTTCCTACTCATTAAGTAAAATAAATTTGGGGGCTTTGTAGAAATTACTAACAAGATTTGCCAATACTTACCAACTTAATAATTTTTAAAAATAATATATTTAAGAATGATCCTATAAAGGAATCTTTGAGAGAGTATGAGATGGAAAAATGAAACTCCCCAAACATAAATATTTCCTTTATCCTATAGCATCACCTAATCTTTGGGCATATGAATATTTTTGAATGGATGTGCATTGTCTAATACACTTTTTGAATAATCTTAAATTCTCCCTTACTTTAATTGGATATGCAAATTTGAATCTAAATTCAGTATCTTTTATTCAGATAAATGTGTTGTACTATTCAATATTGCTCTGAGGTCACTGTCACAGCTGTTTGTCAATATCAAGAATGCATTTGTGTTTGTCATAAATCTTGGAAGTGTATTTTTAGATATAGTTTGTTTTTAGTATAGAGGAGAGATGCTTGTGATTTGCATCAGTATCATTAGAGAACACTCAAATGTTGGACTTGACTTCTAAAAATTCACTCTATGTTTAACTTTAGAGTATATGAATACTATATGTATTTTTTTAACTAAGAAAAAAAAATAATTATAATAATTCCACAGTGGCCAAAGTATGTATGTTTCAACTCAAAGATAAAATCAGGTTACCTCCAGTCTTGCAAATCATTTATTAATAAGCCGTTGGTAATAAATACTATCTAAATCATTTGAAAAGATGTGGAATGATCTTTATCAAAACTATGTGCTGAGCTTGGTGCTAAATATAAGTATAAATGTGCCTTTCCATTCCTGTAATTTTCTGAAGTCTGAAAGTTCTTTGAATGGTAGGCAGCAAGATAATACTTCTTGTACATAATTTAAATGTATTTCTCATCCGATTAAAATAAAACACATTCTGTGTTTCAAAATAACATTACCTTCTAAAATCTTCACTATTTTACGGGCCCGTTGAATTTGAGGATGGCTCTGACCTCTATCTATTTGGAGTAGCTTTTTTTTATTCAAAGGGCCTGTTGGAATTTACAAAGTTATTTTACATTCTTTGATTATCTAAAGCAACCTTCTGAGAGGGAGGAAAGATATTTACTAAAAAGTTTTTACTTGCCCCATTAAATAACCAAGTAAACGCCTTGAAAGGATTCTTGAGTGTTCTGCTCTATTTTTTGGTGGTATGTTAGTTTTTATGTATGTTTCATTTAAAAATCCAGTAAGAAGAATAATAAATGAAAAATAAAATGAATAAAAATCCAGTAAGAAATACCTCCTCCCTCATGTTTAAATAATGATGTATTTAGTTATTTTAAACCCCTGCTTAACTCACAAAAATATTTGGGTGCTTCACATTGAAAGGGACAGGTAAATTAAAATTTTAAAGCAGGAGAAAATAGAAAGCACAATATAATGGAGTGAAATAATAAAAGAGATTTGAAGGAGAATAGAAGTATTCAACAATGGTAGTCATTGGGAGCTAATTGTGTTCATCTCTTCACATACCAGTCAGTGACATCAAGTTGCCAGTTTGAAATGGGCCACGGTGGGAGTACTCACACCATGGAAATATACACAAATCAGGAATTTTTTTTTTCCAGATAGTCAATTTATCAGCACATTGCCCTAAAACCAGGTTAACATTTGTGTTAAAATAACTGATATATAATCTTCATTTTATTCCCTCATAAAGCTTTGGAAAGTTAAGACCATTTCAGTCATGCCTCAAGCCATGAACAATGGGTACTGATGAAGAAATACAATCTATCCATTGTTTGTTCATTTCTTCATTTAGGAAATAGTTGGTGGGGCAGTGTAACATAATAGTTTACATTATTTGTCCTCCAATCACAGACAGTCTCTGCTTTGCCACTTCTGATTGTTCATTTTGGGCTAGTTACTCAATTCCTCTATGCCTCTGCATCCTTATCCAGAAAATAAAGACAATGACAAAATAGTGTTAAAATCTAAAGTTTTTATAAAGTTTAAGCAAGATAATGCTTGCAAATTACTTAGCGTGGTCTCAGGCACATAGTAAGAATTCAGTAGTTATCTTTTAGAACAAGGCTTCGACTCTGGATAAAATTCTTCATAAGATACCAGAAAGACCAGAAATCCCTGCCTTCAGGAAGCTTACAGGCTAGTGGAGAATGATCTAGTTCCTAATTTACATATCTGACATTTTGCTGTGTCTAACAAGGTGGCTGCCCAATATTTTATCCATTTACAGTTTGGTCAAGAAATGTATACTTTTTCAAATGTAAGGTCTAATGAGTATTAAGCCTCTAAGTTGTAATAGCAAAGTTTAGTGTAGCTACAAAACTTTTCTAAATTATCTTTTTTATTCATTTTTAATTCCCATGAATATTCTTACAGTTTTTGTCAAACTCTTAATTTATTTTTATGTCACCTAAACACATAGCATAAAAGCTTTGCTTTCTCTAGAAGCTTCCAACATCTCTATAAATTTTCTTTCTTCAAAAAGTGTTTAAGGCCAGTATTTTGCTTTTGAGAATTTATACTTTTTGTAGTTTTATTATTTTGCTATTTCCAATAGGTGTTTCACACAATTTTAATGAAGCATTTTTTTTCCTTTAGAGAAGATGTTTTGGAAAACTGAAATTTGGAATATCACAGATATTACTATCCTTTGACACATTTTGAAACAAATAGTCCCCAGTGTTCAAGCCATTCCCTGGTATCATACTGGATTCCTTGCGCAGCATCTATTACAGGTTCTATGGCAGCTCAACACTGCCTGGACAAAGGAAAAGGTCCAAGTCAGTCCACTATCTAATATGCCATACTGTATCAAAAACCACAGTTCAAATAGGTAAAAAGCTTAGGGGAAGATAGAAATATGAGATTTCATTCCATCTGACAAATAGAAAGTTTATGGAAAATAAATCAAATATATATATATACATGTACTATTATGGCCATAATAGTTTTTAAGTATGTAAATGAGTATGTTTATGTTTTTCCCCATACATGTGAATTATCAAGAGAACATTAATATTTGGGATAAGGAGCAACTGGGAAGCTGGATTTCTAGAAAAGAACCACTTCTAATAACTTTATTCTGTGTAGGTCATAACTTAAACCCAGCATGACTGATCTATATGGCTTATGTTTAAAAAGAGTGGAGAAGAGAATTGTTGAGGGAAGCTAGAGGTCTAGTGATTTTCATCCACAATAGCTGCCATTTGTACTTTTCAAGTCTGTTTTTGCATTTGCATCAGAAGATAAAATGTAGAGTCCTAAACACAGATTTGACATGGAGCAATTGCTACATAACAGAAATCATACACTTCATAAAATACTTCCTAAAAATTCCGAATTGTTGGGTGTCCAGCAACAGCTCTCCAACTTCCTTTGAAGCAGGACAGATCTCTTTGTCAGGGGAGTGTGGTAGAGGTGAGCTTGGGTACTGCAAGAATTTGAAAATTGTATATAGGTTCTTGAAGAACTAGAAGAGTGGGTGAATATAATTAGGCAAAAATGAGGCCTTGAAGAGACAAGACAGTGCTTTGAAGAGCATTCAGTTATCAAGAAATGAAGAGAATAATTGGAGTAAGTTAAAGATGTATCTAAAAGAAAAGCCAAACCTGGAAAAATAGAGGCAACTTTAACAAGAAGAAAACAAGTACTATTATAATTGGCCCTCACTATATTCTGGCTTGTTTCATTCTCAGAGAATAATAAAGGTAAGAAAAGCCAAAAGAGTGGATAATAAAATGTTAATTTCTTTTAATTTATAAAAATGTTAATTTCCAAGTAAGATATGTATGACAGGAAAACTACCAAATTTTTCCCAAGTACTCTTTAACTTCAGTTTCTTTGATAGAGTTGATCAAGCTCTCCTTCTCCCCAGGAAGGAGGATGGGCTAATAAACCTCTCAGATTTTTTTCTGGAGTATTTTCTGACAGCAGGGGAGAGAGTTTTTTTTCTCACACCAGCCAGTTGTGTCCAACACCAACTGGGTGTCCATCAATTTCAGCCCTGATGCTAACTAGCCAGAGTTAGCCTAGAGATTGCTGATTAAGGGCTCAGTACCACAAGACTGCCTCCACTTCTGGGACCAGTTGCACAGAGGGTGCCCAGGCTGCCCACATTTCTACTCAGGTGACTACAAATTCAGGGGTTCCCGTAAGCCTCCCATAAACCCCACAGAACTCAGGAAATTGCTTTAATTACAATTACTGGTTTATTATTAAGTCTACAACTCAAGAATAGCCAGATGGAATTGATGCATCTGGCAAGGTATGGGGGAAGGGGACGTGGAGCTTCACACCACCCTCCCAGCACCTTATTATGTTAACCAACCATGAGGCTGTCTAAACTCTGTTGTTTAGGGGTTTTAGGGAGGCTTTATTATGTTTGACTGATTAACTCATTAGATGTGACTGGTTAAATCCTGTGCACTGATAATTGAACTCAACTTTCTGTTTCTCTTCCTTCCCTGGAGATTGGCAGGGGTGGGGGTTCAAAGTTACAATCCACAAATCACATTTTTTGGTTCCTCTGGCTATCAGCCCTCATTCTGAAGCTCTCCAGGGGCCTGCCAAGAGTCACTTCAAGTGACTGCCAAGTCTGCCAAGACTCAGGTAAGGTTGACAGGGGTTTATTGTGAATAACAAAAGATACTCCTGTCACTCAGGAAATTCCAGGGGTTTTAGGAGCTCCAAGCCAGGAACCCAGGACAAAGACCACAAATATATTTTTCATTATACCATAGAACCAAATGATGCAGGCCCTCCCATAAACTAACCCAGGATCCTCAGGGAATTGACTCCTTCTGAGACCAAGTTACACTTTTGGAACTACTGAAAAGCATTGCTTCTCATTTTTCCCAGGAGTTGTGAAGAAATTAATGCTCTATAGGATGTTTCGAAACTTATGAACAAAACAAAGTAATACAGGTATAGTGAGCTTAAAATCCTCTAGTTAGTAGAAGTTTGTCTACATTTAATTTTTGCCTTCTTTGCATCCTGTGATTGACACAGTAGTATTGCTCATGATTGAGTTCATGTATGTCCATATGTTACCTGACAGTCTTCTCTTTCTCCTCCTCCTCAATTCTGAAAGGTGTTCTTACTTCATTTTGAAGGGTGGTGGTTGCCCTTTCATCACTGACAGTAAAAGAGTGCTTGCTGTGACAAAGCTTCCCTTAAGTATCTCTCTGTGAATTTATAGATGAACTTCACTTGTCTCCTCTTTCAGGATGCTCCCAGTAGGGCATGGCCAAGACGGCTCAGGTCATAAATTCTTTTGATTCTTTTTTAAAAACAGATTAAAATATCCATGTAGTAGGCAGAATAATGTCCCTCTCCAAAAGATGTCCTCATTCTAATCCCTAGAATATGTTACTTTGCATAGCAAAGGGGAATTAAGGTTGCAATGGTGTTGAATTGCTAGACCACACCTAGGGAGATTATCCTGGATTATCTGGGTAGGCCAGTGGCATCATAAATTCTTAAAAGTGGAAGAAAAAGCAGAGGAGGTCTGAGTGGTGCCATAGGAGGATTCATCCCCATTACTGGCTTTGAAGACAGAGGGAGGAGGACAAAACCAAGGAATGCCAGATGGCTTCTAAGAAGCTGGACAGGAAGAGGAAATGGATTATCCTCTAGAGCCTCCAGAGAGAAACACAGCCCTACTGACACATTTATTTTAGCCCAGTGAGACCCATGTTGGATGCTAACCTACAGATTTTAAGATAATAGATTTGTGTTGTTTCAAGCCACTTAGTGGTAATTTTTTTACAGCAACAACAAAAAATGAATACATCTGGTATTGTCTTTGAACTAACAATTCTCAGACAAACCTATTTCTCATTTCTGAATAGCAAAAATTTCTAGTCTAAGAGAAGCAATGTTTTTTGCATGAGGAGGAGCCCACATTGATTTCCAAGTTCTCTTGTTCCTTTCCTGGTGTGTGACAACAAACTGTAGATACATGAATGACAATAAGGGAAACCTGCCTCCTAAAAAAAAGTATATATTTTATAGAAAATTTTAAAAATATCACCATTCTCTTCTTATATTAATTGTCAGAAACTCCTTCCTTATTAAGAGAACACCAATTCGACTCAAGGTCTTGATTCATATCTGTGTCCTATGCATAAAATAAACTGGAAGATGATCTTACTGTTCGCAGAAACTCTACCTAATATTCTTCATGTAATTTAGATTTCATAAAACCAAACTTTTTTCTTACCAAGTTTTAGAGTGGAGAAACTTTGGGTGCTAATATGCTAATTAGCCTGTGTGCCCAAAATTTCCCAGAATATAAATTCTGTTTACTACTTGTTTTTTGGGCCATGCACTTGTCTGTCTAACCATGTAGCAACATTTAACTCTCTCCCAACCTCGCACCCAAAAATCAGCAGCACAAAGTATGATGAGTGAAACAACTAAAAACTTACTATGTTATCTGACTTTGTTATTTGTTTTCATATATACTATTAGCTTCTGAAGGATAGAGATTGGTTCTTACCAATTGTTTTGTCTTATCCCTGGTACAAAGCATAATGCCTAACACATAGTAGGTATTTAATAAATATTTGAGTGAATGTCAAATACAAACTTTTTTTTATGAACACTATATATAACAAGGTACATCTTGAGCTTAGCACTGCATTAGTTTAATTTACATTTCATTGCTTTCTCAATACCGTAAGGCCATTCTGTAGACTCCAAACTTGAAGTTAGTCATTTGCAAAGGGTCACTAAGAAAAACTGTGTAGAAATGAGAAACGATGGGATGCTTGGGTGGCTCAGCAGTTGGGTGTCTGCCTTTGGTTCAGGACGTGATCCCAGAGTCCCGGGATCAAGTCCCACATCGGGGTCTCTGTGAGGAGCCTGCTTCTCCCTCTGCCTGTCTCTGCCTCTCTGTGTCTCTCATGAATAAATAAATAAAATCTTTAAAAAAAAAAAAGAGAGAGAGAAATGATGCTTCTCGTTCAGGGCTGCCCAGTCTTGTCTGGTAAAATATAGAAGTCAGCATTCCCTGAAAAAAATTAAAGCACATTTTAAAGATTGAAATCAGAAAAAAATTAACTAACTACATTGGAAGTATGAAGAGAGTATTTTCCTTAAAAATTATAATGAATGATTATGCCTACAATTTATCTTAAAAAGAATAATTATATATATAATATAAATATTCTATGTATTATATATCATGTATATTATATAATCATTTTACTATTATGTCTCTTTTTCTAATGGATCCCTCCATTGTCTTCAAAGAAGAATATTTTTGGTCAGTTGGTTAGAACTTTGATGTGTTCCTCAGGGAAGAGTTGGTCCCAAAACTAAAGGACAGGATCTGATCTTGTATTCACATCGAAGTCATCAATACTCTTTCTTTGGGGCTTTTGTTTCTTTTCTGTTGACCATGTGAAATTACTCCTGAAAGCTGAATGATAACTAGAATGGCAGTTAATTAATTATTTAAAGTCTCTAGGAGGGTTTTATGGTTTACTCTGAAACATGGGTCAATTTAAAGTCTACAGGGACATTATTTTCAAATCGTTCAACTACTTGATTTTTAAAAATCATTTGAGCTTGGCATGGCACTGCCCAGAAGTTGATGCAGTTTGAGAAAGCTGAGCAAAGGGAAGAAAGGGTCCTGTGGTAGGTGGCCTTATGATGCCTGGGTGACATTTCAGTCAGTAAACTTAAAAAAAAAAAAAAAAAAAAAGCATTACTCTCAAACTGAGGAAACCCTAACGCATTATTTGTAAATTACCTGTTGCCCATCTCTACCATACATACATTCTCAGAAGCATAATATGCACATCAAGGATTCAGTATTAATAATGAATTACAGAGTATAATATGAATGTTTTGATAAATCACTGTTTTTCACATAAGTCAGGATAAGCATTTTGGACATTAGTTAATGTTTCCAAAAGTATAATGTTAGAAGTTAATATCTTTTTGAAAGGAATGGTTCCCTGGACCATGACTTTTCCATTTGCCATTCTATTAATTGTTTTTTCCCATTTTTGCCAGCTTGGCTAAACTAATCACTAGAGATTCATTCTCCCCAGATGCTCACTAGAAACAATTTGATAATTTGACATTTCTGGAAGGAATCCATGATTTTCATTCCATAAAGCTACACATAATTGAGGGGAAAGGGTAGAGAAGAAGAAGAGGAGAGTCAATAACATTAGCGCAGGGCTTTCCCCTGAGCCTGGAAAGCTGGTTTCTGTTGGCCTGCCATGCCTCTAGGCACCAATGCTCAAGATTTCAGGCTGGGCAGTTTTCTGGTGAAGACTAGTTGAAGCAGCCAGAGAGCCCTGAAGGCCTCAAATGTCTGACAGTGTTTCTGGTATTGTAGCCTCTAATAGATGCTGCTCCAAAATTAAACCTTTAAGCTCAATCAACATATTTCTCCATATAGATCTTGAAAAATGGCCCACACCTCAAAGATGGGTTTGCATTTGAGAGGTAAATCATGATTCGTCAGTCATATACTTCAAATAGACAATGTAACTCTGAAGACCCAATTCAAGCTAAATGTGAGTCTATAGATACTCCTGACATTGGTGGTATATCCCCCCTTCTCAACCCCTGAGTCATGTTATACCATGTAGTTTACAAAGCCAATTTTGAAAGACACTCTAGCATATTTATATAATACATTACATTTTTTATCAATATAGTTATGAAAGTATTTCTCAGGAATAACTTAAGAGTCATTAGTCCTATATCTAAGCCAACCAGATCACTACCTTGTACCTGGAAGTTAAGTTTAAAAATGTGAAATCATATGTAACAATTAAACAAAACGTACAAGCTAAAAATTTCAGAATTATGGGCTTTTTAAAATTGTGTTTTAAATTTATTTTCTTGTCATCCAAATATCTCATTCTGTTTCCATATTTGGCACTTCAATAAATGCCACTGATGCCCCAAAATTCATTCATTGGATAGGTGAATCTCTAAAGTGAATAATTGTCTTCTGTCACTTGTGGATTCATTTAAATATCTTTCCCCATCTTTCTACAGTGCATGAATTCTACGTTCCTAATTCCTGAGAAGCAGTTAGCACAGTTTTAAGCCATGTTGCTCTCCAACTCAAATTCTATTTCAGATGATTTGCTTAAAAACTACAAAAGAACTACTTTAAGCAAAAGCTTCTTATAGTGGAACACAAATATTTGTGAAGTAGGCATAAAGTACTTACCCTGCACTCACAGCTTTTAAAGTGAAATACATTCGGAAGAGGAATTAATCACAAACTAAATCCCACCCCCCAGCTTTCTTATCCATTCGCCAAAGAGGTTTAAATGTGCTTTTCTGCAAGCAGTCCTTAGTTATGCATTCCAGCTTTCATTGTCTCATAAGATAAGATACTTGTTTAATGAAGATATAAAAAAATAACATCCAATCAATATTAAAATCACTATAAAATGACCTGAAAAATAGAGGTTCATTTTTCATTAATCATAGTCATTAGATCTATACCCATCAATGAGATTGTTTTGATTGAAATTCATACTATGCATATTATGACATACAAATGGAGAGGTTGACTTTTTTGACGTTTGAATAATGCTTTGGTAGTAGTACTGGGAGATTTGCATCCACTTTAGTATTTATACACTCTTAAAATTTGGTTGTTTCCACTTTGTATGGCATATATCTGAAGCAGTTTTTATCTAATCCAAGAGATAAATCAAACGATGTTTACTTAAAGTGAGCTTTTACGCCTAAAACTTCAAACTCTTCAATCCATATAGAATCCAAACCACGCACAGCTCTTTGCTTTGGTAGTAATGCATGCTCTTCTGGGGAGAGAAGAGCATAAGGGTGCTTCCATTACTGAGTATACCCTGTGAGGAAGTCGCAGGGTTTGGAGATTATTGCCCTCCTGTAAGACTTCTGAGGGTAAGTTCCAGCTGTTGGCCACAGGAGATGTGGTGTGTAATGAAATCCCCTGGGCAAAGTGATGTACTAGCAGCAGTTGCTTCATACAGTTTCCATGTCACGTTTTTCACCAGTTTGGATAATTCCTCAGACTACAGAGAAAGCGCTCCCTGATTCACTAGAATTTGAACTTTTAGTCTCTGATCTGGATAATTTCAGATACTTTAATTTCATGATAGAAATTCTTAGACTACTTGTGGGATAAAACAAATGCTACAACCATATTGAGTTTCATCTAGCTGAGTTAGCAGAAAATAAAGATAAAATGCCTTTCTGTTTAAGAACATGATGATGTTTTAATTGTTACAGCATTTGGCATGCCTAATGTATACAATCCTTGACATTCATACAATAACAAAGAAAGTTGTTTGGGAATCTTTCTTTTATTTCCTAGTGTCCCCTTTCCTCTCTGGTATTTCTCTCACCCCCGTGCCAGCCCTGGTTTTTAGCTCTCCTCCTATTTCTCCATCCTTCTATAAAGAAAGCTCTATGCTGTGAAAGACACACGTAAAAATACCTCATTCCTATGTAGATGGGCCAAGGCTGCTTATTACCTAGTTATGATGAACAGACCACCACCGTTGTGACAACTGATGTAGATGCCTCCAGGGTAAAACAAAGGTTTACATATTACACAAGCAATTTAACTGTTTTCTAAACATATTGCCAAGACAGTGGGAGTTGGCAGCCCACACTGTGTTTTAGGTTTGGGAGACTTGGATTAGAAGTGACTGCTGATTATGAACCTTTTTATTTGTATTCTATGAACTACAAGCAACCTAGTAACCCAGCAAAGAATTCTTCACAGCACTTAAATTTGTCTTCCTAGCTTCCCAAGATTGCATACACAAATCACTTGACAAAAGTGGTGTAAGGGTCTTGTGCACAGATAACCACACAAGACAATTGTCCTGTTCTAACCCTTAAGGAGTGCTACAAAGTGAAATGTTTTATAATCCTTTTTTGTGCAGTAGCCCAGGAAGAAAAGAGTTTGGGCAAAGATTATCCAGAAGAAAGAAAGAAAGACTCTTTTGGGGTTCCAGTTGAAACACAATAAAGAACATAATTAACTTCACAATTCTTTGTTTTTCATTTGACTGCAGGGAGGAGATGAAAGAGGTCTGCTAAGCCTTGCATTCCATCCCAATTACAAGAAAAATGGAAAGCTGTATGTGTCTTATACCACCAACCAAGAACGGTGGGCTATCGGGCCTCATGACCACATTCTTCGAGTTGTGGAATACACAGTATCCAGGTATCACTAAAATGCCCTGCGGCATAAATATTCTTCAACCGTATTTTCTCATGATCTCTTCCTAATTATTTTAGACGTGAAGGTGACAGTAATTAAACCACAATCCCCATCTTGCTGAAAACCGCACATGTGTACTTAAGGAGAATTGAGAGAAATGGTAGCTTTGGCACTCAATGCTCTTTCAGCCTACATGCTACTTCTGAAACAAAAAATAATGTCATTTATCGGTAATTTTTATTAGATCCATTTCAAGTGTATGTTTCCTAATTTACATGCCAAGTGTCTGCTCCCCTATTTGTGTACCATTTACTTTCTGGTGGGCTCATGTTCCATCTTTAACAATTATGGTGTTGCTTCCTCATCACAATGTAGAAAAAATCCCCATCAAGTTGATTTGAGAACAGCCAGAGTATTTCTTGAAGTCGCAGAACTCCACCGGAAGCATCTAGGAGGGCAACTGCTCTTTGGCCCGGAGGGCTTTTTATACGTCATTCTTGGTGACGGAATGATCACGCTGGATGATATGGAAGAAATGGATGGGTTAAGGTAAAAAAAAAAAAAAAAAAAAAAAAAAAAAAAAAAAAACCACCCCTCCCCTCCCCATGATGTTAAAATATTAAGAGTCAGCCAGGGAAAAGGGGTCAGAGCCAGTCAGTCAAGAAATGTCTTTGGGGAAAGAAACAAACCAAACAAACAAAACCTATCTTTGAATTAGGTGGCCTTGGTTAAATATTTAACTTTGGTTATGAGTGCATTTGTAAAGTAGAGAAGAAGAATTCAGTCGTATGCTGGAGGGTATTTTGGGAAGGCCTCGTAGCCAGAGTTGTAAAGTGCATTATCCGGGGCCAGGTTTACACTGCGCCCCCAGATACACACAGCCCCCGCGCCCTTGGGCTGCCACCCTGCGTGCATGGGCTAAGGCTGCGGAGCAGCTGCAAGATGCGGCTCAGTAAGGGTGCTGCAGCCTGGCCCCGAGGGCTGCGTCTCGGTGTGCCGCTTGTCTGAAACCAGACTCCCCCTGCTTCCATTTCCCGCAATATGGAAGATGTAGCATTAATACTTCGGTCTCGAGGGAGGGAATTCTTTTGACCATAGAGCAACTCCCCACATTTCGGTTTAGGTGAAGTACATAACGGAAGCAGAACACACTGAACGTTGTCCTACAATTTCTCAGTGATTTCACAGGTTCAGTGCTCCGACTGGACGTGGACACGGATATGTGCAATGTGCCTTACTCCATACCGAGGAGCAATCCGCATTTCAACAGCACCAACCAGCCCCCAGAAGTGTTTGCACACGGCCTGCATGATCCAGGCAGGTGAGAAGCAATCTCGTCCTCTTGCCTGCCATAAAGACAGGCCGGGCCTCGGGAACTGGGAGAAGAAAGAGGAGTATCCATGGGTGGCATCCAAGGCTGCGCCTCCAAAATCACCAGCTCATTATCTGAACACTCTTTCTTCTATTAATGTGTGAAGCAGATTGAGGAGACAGAGTAGACATATGTAAAGGAACACATTCATGGAGAAAAATTGCCGTAAGGTTCTAGAGTGTTATTAGATCAACACTGTTGGACTCGTGTAATGAAGACTTCAGTTGTTCAAACTGAGAGAGATAACAGACCTTTTAAATTTTCTCCTTAAACCCTTCTAAATGAAATTTTCCATACACAGTAATTTTTTAAGTTTAGTTTTTAAAAACATTTATTTATTTATTTGAGAGAGAGGAGAAGAGGGGCAGAGGTCAAGGGAGAATCTTAAACAGATTCCACACTGAGCACTGAGCCCCACGTGGGGTTCCATCCCTCCCTGAGCCAAAACCAAGAAGTGCCCCATTTCCATATACATTAACTGGAGGTGGTAATAGCTATCTTGTAAGGGTGCTATAATGATTTAATACAAATCTAGAAGTAAAGCACAAAGGGCCTGACACACCTGGTAGTTTTAAATAAATTATAGTTCTTATCATAGTTTCACTTAATATATGATGATCAGTGTCAGTTTGTAAGGAGTTGAGCCCAATGTTAACATATTTTCACTTAAAAAAATTGTAAATACTAAAGTAATTCATATGGACTGTTTACTATAATGAACTATAAAGAAAGGAATACTAAGATGTATATAGAGTGAGAAATTTGGGGTACACTTAAAAATGCTATGAAGCATAATATAGCAATTCTATGATGAAAGCTTGATTCAATCTGTGGTCTCTTATTCATACTATGGGATATTTGGCCATATTCATTCATTTACTGGCTAGGTTATTATTGCTATTTAATGTTTATTGAGTGTTCACTATGTGCAAGGTGAGTATTTCTCAAACTTTTTATTTTTATAATCCCTCATGCCCTTCATCTCCCCTCCATCAAAGTCCAAGTCTACAGTTCATTTCCTTTTTGGCATCTCAGCAGATCTTAAAATCTGTGCGACAGGGAATACTTAAGGTGGGTTCAGGATGTGGAGGAAACTGTCACATTCCATTCCTATAGCTCAGAACTCACAGATACCACCGCAAAGCAGCACTTTGAAGTGAAGCTGCCTGAGTCACCACAATCTCACTGGGGTTTTCATGCAACCTTCCCGGGGGTCCTGGACCCTCACTGCAAAAACACAGGGTGAGGCGCTTGACAGGTCTTGCAAGTGGCGGGATGCCTGTGCTGTGGAGTCTTACCTGCTGGCAGCAGCGGGCTAAAGGGAAGTCGTGCCTCCCTCCAAGAGTATTTCAAGCAGAGAAAGATTTAATAAAGCAGAAAGGAAACTAAAACAATTATTGGCTAAAAGTAAAACTGGCTTGTATTAAGCACTTGGGTGCAGAGTACTGTACTAAGTATCTTACCCCATTATCTCATTTATGCCCCTCAGCAGGACTCTGTGGTAGCTGGCATTGAACAGAAGGCCTAGATATTTCCCATAGACCACCTGGCCCCCACGCAGGCGTAGCCTCCCCATTTGCAACATCTACCACTGGAGTGGGACATTGTTACAATGGATGAACCTACACTGACACTTCGTTATCACCCAAAGTCCAGAGTTTACCTTAGGGCTGCCTGGAGGTTGTACACTCTATGGATTTGGAAAGATACATAATGACATGTACCCACCACATGGTATCATACAGAGAAGCTTCACTGTCTGACCTCTTTTTTTCCATAAGAAAGTAAAGGTTAGAAGGGCCAGGTGGTTCACAGTGGCCATAATATTCATCCTGAGCTAGGACTGATGGCTTCCCCACCTTCGGGAGACCTGGCCTTTTCTTCTAGATTTACTCTTTTCTGGATAGAAAGAGGTCAGACCTTCTTTTGTCTCGGTTTCTCCATCTTTATAAGAAAGACAATACAGGGAAAATTTCTCCCCCTGTATGGATTTATTTTTTTATATATTTTCTTTTCTTTTTTTTAAGATTTTTTTTTATTCATGAGAGACACACACACACAGAGAGAGAGAGAGAGAGGCAGAGACACAGGCAAGGGAGAAGCAGGCTCCATGCAGGGAGCCTGACATGGGACTCGATCCAGGGTCTCCAGGATCAGACCCTGGGCTGAAGGCAGGTGCTAAACCGCTGAGCCACCCAGGCTGCCCCCCCGTATGGATTTAATTCCACCTTAAGTCACATCATGTCTGTGTCATGTTCCCTGCCAGGCATTGTACTCTGTGAATCATTGAATTAAAGAGGACAATAAAGGGACTGTTGCCACAGAACAACTAACTCATCTTTGGCAGGTCAGGCTTATAGTTTCCCTATTATGAATGGGATCATTTGGATGTAACAGTTTTTGTTTTGTAGTTGTTACTGTTGAGATGATTGCTACATATGACTCTTAACGTCTTTTAAGATCCAGAACTTACTCTCAGGTTGTTTTTTTTTTTTTTTTTTTTTTCTATTTTATTTAATAGCCCCAAAATGGTTTGGTTTGGTTGTCAAGTCATTAATGTATTTTGTTGATCTAAAACAGTGATTCCCAATGGCCTGATTTTGCCTCCAGTGAACATTTGGCAGGGTCTAAAAACATTTTTGGAGGGGTTCGGCTACTGACATCTAGTGGCTGGAGGCCAAAGGTGCTGCTAAACATCCTAGTGTTCCTTACAGAACCTCCCCTCTCCTCCACCTTCCAGTCCCCTGCTCAAAGAATTATCTGGCTCAAAATGTCAATAATGTCAAAGTTGAGAAACCTGAAAACAATTTAACACTATTTTCCACATTTGTGAGAACTTCAAAAATTATATTATACAGCTTAATTTTTTCCCCAACCCAAGCTTCACATGCCCATTCCCTCATGAACTTAAACATCCAACAAATATTGAACCCGTTTTATGTTCCTGGGTTTGAATTAGGTAACAAAAATACAGTGATAAAGAAGCTGGAAGTGGTCCCTGTGCTCATGGAGTTCACAGTCAATGGCTTACGTCATAGAAATATTCTAGCTCCAGATTGCAGGTGAGATGAAAACAAAGTCAGTGTAGAAGAGTGCAGTGGTCATGAGGACCAGCTTTATTTTATTCTCTAAATTGTAGTGCTCACTTTCTTTCCTTTGCTAGAGCAGCTTGAGCTTTAGAATATAGCAATCCCATGTAAAAAACACAAAACTAATGCCAAAACTAATTCTGATTTGTGTGTTGCAACTGTGAATTGCTGCTGCTGCTGCTGGTTCTCATACCTCATAACAAACCAACAAATGTTTTAAGTCACAGTGCACATTCATATTAGAGGGAGATACCAAGGGAAATAAGGAAATATTCTCCAGAGGTCATTTAGCTTCAGCAGAGTAAACAAAAAATCTGAATGTTTCTGTTGAGGATCCAAATGAAATAGCTTACAAGGTTCTTGCCAGTCCACAATAGGGTTCCTAAGTCAGGAATCTCCAGTATGAGTTTAGAAAAAAACCCTGGTAGGAATTCATGGATGTCCCCCATGTGTTATGCAGATGTGCTGTGGATCGACACCCCACTGATATAAACATCAATTTAACAATACTTTGTTCAGACTCCAATGGAAAGAACAGATCATCTGCCAGAATCCTACAGATAATAAAAGGGAAAGATTATGGTAAGTAGAGCATAATTCGTTGATTTGGCTTCAGTTTGGGCTTTGTTTTATTTTACTATATTAACTGAAGAGAAAAGGATTTCTGCAAAATTTGGGAAAGCATAAAAACACTGACCTAACAGTGGTAAGGGATTAAATTGCACAAGTCTAAAGGTCCAGTGACACTTACAAGCCCCAAGAGTTCAGTTTGGGGAATTACCTTTCCCATGGGTTGAAGTGAGCTCTGTAGGTCCAAAAATTTAATGGATCTTAAAAAATTAGCTGTTTATATTTTGCTCATCTGAGAGTCAAAATGAATAAGTTCTCTTTATTTGATACATGAAGGAGAACTTGTCTTCACATCTTATATACAGAGGAAAAAACAAGTTAAAGGTAAGAACTTTTTCAATACCCAATATGCTAGTCTCAGCAATTAGAAAAATTATGTGTTTCAAATAAGAATGTAATTTTTAAGGTGCTATTTTAGAGAAAACAACCTAATAGACTTGTTATTTACCCATGTCATGAAAATGGGATGTTTAGACATTATTTTTATTTTTAAGATTTTATTTATTTATTCATGAGAGACACAGACAGAGAGGCAGAGACATAGAGGGAGAACCTGGCTTCTTGCAGAGAGCCTGATGTGGGAATCGACCTCTGACCTGGGATCATGCCTGGAGCCAAAGGCAGATGCTCAACCACTGAGCCACCCAGGTGTTCCTAAAGAGTTTTAGAGATATATATACAAAATCAAGTTGCATAATGAAGGCCAAAAAGCTTAATATTTTTCGGTGTTTTCCTATTTACTTCTTTTGGAGGAAGCAATATATAGATTATTATGATTCAGAGAACACAGTAGATTAGGATTATTAAATTGAATGCTCCTTCTATTTACTCATTCAATGCAGATATTTATTTAGCGCCAGGAATGAAGCAGCTGTGTTAGCTCAGTGGTATTCAGTTATTTTACTTAATTTTTTTTCAGGTATTTGTGTGTGTGTGTGTGTGTGTGTGTGTGTGTGTGTGTGTGTGTGTGCATCTTCTGAAAGCCAAACCAAAGAATGATGTGGTTTGAAAAAAAATCTTATGAGTCACTGGTTTGATGGAATTTTGGCTATATTTGTAGATTAAACTAAATTCTCGATCACATTCATTGGGGTTCAGCAGAAACTGGCTACACTATTGATAACGTTACATTTATGTTTTCAAAACACATCCGCAGAGTCCTCTCACAGCAAACACATATATCAAATCGCCATGATGCACACTTTAAATACTTTACAACTTTCTTTGTCATCTTGACTTCAATAAAGCAGAAAACAAAATAACCACATCCACAGGACTTACTACATGCCAGCCCCCTAGTAACTTTATAAACTTGACCCATTGCATTCACCAAACAACTCTGTGTAGTGAGTCCTGCTATTGGCCACATTGTACAGATGAGGGACCTGAGACACAGAGAGGCTAATTATCATACAACACAAAGTGGCAAGGCCTGGATTTGAACCCAGGATGACTCATTACAGAGGTCATGACCTTCACCATTCAGTTATGCTGCCTTTCAGTGAACTAGTTAAAACTTAATCTTTTCTACTTTTTAAAATACAGTCACCATAACCACGTGGGAAAGGAGAATTACTCAAAATTACCATCTTCCCACAAAAGCTTTTGCCTAAAATACTGCCTATTGATACTGACTTATTGACATGAAGCACATAATAAATTTTCAGATTAATTTGCAACTGGCTTTCAATCTTTTCCATTGCAATTAGTGTAAATGTATTCAAGTATATAATGACATGCGTGGAAAGATTGAGATATTTGACTACACACATGTAATTAAAAAGAATGGCTGCAATAACATTGTTAATCATACAACTCTATAAACAAAACTATTAAAATGGTTTAAATGAAGATATTACTTGAGTGATGATATTTTAAAATATACAAATGTGGTTCAAAGAACTTTTATGTACTATACTTTTATTTTCATTAAAATATGAACTTTCAAACATTTTATATGACTTGACAGAGGTCTGGCTTAATTTACTAAACATATGCAGAAGCATTTCTACCAAAAAATCAATATTAAAACAATTATTATTTTTTTAAGATTTTATTTATTTATTCATGAGAGACAGAGAGAGAGGCAGAGACATAGGCTGAGGGACCCCAGTGTGGGACTGGCCCCCAGGACCCTGAGATCATACTCTGAGCCAAAGTCAGGTGCTCAACTACTGAGCCATCCAGGTGCCCCAAAATTATTATTTTTTAAAATATTTTAGTTCAAAAACTAAAAAACTAAAAAAAAATAAAATAAAATACTTTAGTTCTTAAGTAAATAACCATGATTTCCAAAATACTCAGATTCTAATTTTATTGAAAATTTGGTATGTGTGGCAATTTTAACAACAAGCATTGCAGAGCATCCCCATTTCAATAAGCTGCACAGGGAAGCTCTTTATATGTCATACTATTTTAGCCACAGACAATTATATTTATTAAATATCTATAACAAGTATTCATCATGGAACACATTTCATCATGGAACACATTTCAAATTTAACGTAAATTACCATAATAATATTACTGAGCCTGTGTTACTTTTATTTCATAAAAATATTTCATTTGATCTAATGTTGTGTTTATTTCTTTCCAGAAAGTGAGCCATCACTTTTAGAATTCAAGCCATTCAGTAATGGTCCTTTGGTTGGTGGATTTGTTTACCGAGGCTGCCAGTCTGAAAGACTGTATGGAAGCTATGTGTTTGGAGATCGTAATGGGTAGGTTTCCTGATACCACAATTTGATGTATCAAATGACATATCCATTGATGAGTGGACACACTACCATAAAATATTTAAATGATTGTCTCCCTTTGGGAGTCAGGTCTGGAACACCCATAAAGATTATTATTTTCTCATTGTTTCATTATGTATGACAGTTTAATTAAAGAACTTCCTAAGAGATGCTCTTTAAACAAATTTGATTAAGTTCATAAAATAATTTTTTGGAGCAGAGAAGTCTTCAGGTGGACTTTTCATATCATCTAGGCTTTTCCCTTCATCCTTAACATAATTTTACCATGATAATGAGTAATTTGAAAACTATTGTTATACATGAGTTGTGTGAATATTTTCCAAATTATTTGGAAATGGAAGGCTCAGAACCTTTATTTTTGCCAGACTTTCAGGAGTTTTAGAGAACTTAATTTGTCTCTGTCAATAAGAAAACTACAAAATTAAATCTTAGCCTAATTTTTCGAGGTCACTTTGTGGACGATTCTCAGGAACTCTGTGATGAAACCCAAATTATGAATCTTGTTTCCCAAGTCACTGGCATTCAGGCATATGGCAGAGCTGATATGCTTGGTCGCTAAAAGGAACCAGAAAAGTTTACTGACCCCATGATCTCCCCCCTGTCCCTCTCTCTGATTAATAGCACAGCATGGAGTCTAGTCCTGGAGAGGAAGTATCATTCTCTGGATGAAGGGGAGGGCTTTTCTCATACTCAGGTACTTTTAGTGCCCCCCTCCAAACAAAATACCATCTTTAAGTACTTTCTCACCACATGAGAATTTCACAGTATTCGCACACATTATGGGCTATTTTATTTTTCCTTTTAGAAGCCAGGTTTATGGCACAATTATTCATTGTGAGTTTTATTTTAAGAATTTTATTGTGGTTTTTTTTTAAGCTAAAGCTTATTTTCATTGTAAGTTTACGGTATCTCTTTGTTGTAGGAATTTCTTAACCCTCCAGCAAAGTCCTGTGAGCAAGCAATGGCAAGAAAAACCACTCTGTCTCGGCAACAGTGGTTCCTGTAGAGGTTACTTTTCAGGTCACATATTGGGATTTGGAGAAGATGAATTAGGTACTGTACACACTATTTCTATGAAATTCCATTCTCACTCCCTTGCCCAAGAGGCTTTGTTTTGTTCTGAAGAATAAGTGTAACAATCTCATCCTCCATTTGCTGGCAGTGTACCTGCAGCAAGGGTGACCTACCATGGAGATTAGAGACGACCCAGCTACCTATTCTCTCCCAATGACCTTTCTCGGGGGGGGGGGGGGGGGGGGGGGGGTGTCTTTAAATCTTATTTCCACTCCAAAAATATAAAACTAACAAAGCAGTTGTTTGTAATGAAGGCAACAAAAAAAGAAATTTTTAGTCCTAAAAAGAGAAAATCTTAAATGTCTACTGATATTTTAGAAAATCTGAGCTCATTGGTTTCTGTTCTCTATCTGAAAGCATTTCCACTTGTCCATGTCTCTTGGAATAAGTAAAAAATTTGTTATAATCTCAGCCTCACCTTATCCTCTATTTCTAAACTTTTTTTTTTTTTGGTCCATCGAGGCACGCAGTTTGTACATGATAAGCTAAATTTGTAGATCTGCTTTCCAACAGAATAAAAGTTATCTTCTGAATGATGATCTGTGTTAACATACATTTGCTGGTGTGTTATGAAAATGTATGCAGCTTATAAGCAAAAAGAAGCTGATATTGGAATGCTATCACAGAGTGAAAATCCTCCTAATTTTAAATTATAGAGATAAATGTAGCTTTTATAATGACTCAATCTAAAGAATAGCGTCCAAACAAACCATGGCCACTATGCTCCTTTCGCCTCTAGGATGAATTTTAGGTGTTAAAAAAGAAGAGTTGTGTTTCCCATGTAAATCAGAATATTTTCCCTAGAAGTCCAGTTTGGGTTTTATTAATCATATAAATATAGAATTCATCAGGAAGAGTTCCATGCCATTCATTTAGGTTAACAAGAGACTTAGCGTGTATTTCAGAGCTATAGGACTGTAATGACTTAAAGATGAGAACTCCAATCCCTTTTTTTCTCATTCCAGAATCGAAACATTTACAATTAATTTTCCCTTGATACATCTCCTAGCTCACTCAAAAGTACCAAGAGATACTCTTTCTCGCTGAAATCCTCTATTATAGAATTTAAATTTCACTGGCAAACTCTAGTTTTAAAATATAAATGAGAATTAAAGTGTTTGTGGCAGAGTTAGAGATGAATATTTAGATGTTGTGACTGAATCATTCTGATTTCCCCAGACCTTACTGCAAATGATTCACTGTCAATCATCCTGTTAGTGTCACCATCATTGGTTAAAATATCCAAACATCTATCTGCACATAATACTATGTTGGGAGCAGAACTAACAAATGAAGCATATACAATCCTTAGTGTCCAAAAGCTATAGCATTGTGTATACTTTATAATTAAAATTAAACATATCTTCCTTGAATTATGCTTTAATGTGAAACTCTTTAGCTTTACTTAAGAGCCACATGGGGGTGCCTGACTGGCTCAGTCAGTGAAGCATCCAACTCTTGATCTCAGGGTTATGAGTTTGAACCCCATGTTGGGTATAGAGATTACCTTAAAAAATGCAGATAAGGTTAGAGCAATAAGGGAGGACATCATAGGCCACTGTCAGGACTTACTTTTGCTCTAAGAGATATTGGAAGTATTGAAACAAAGGAGCATGACCCAACTTAAATGATCTGACTGAAAGAATTTCTATAGCTGATACATTGAAATTAAACATAGAAGAAAAAGGGTAGAAGTAGGGAGATAAGTTAGGAGGCTGCTGCCTTAATCCAGGAGGGACGGATGTCTCCTTGCTCTGGAATAGGAGTGGACAGGATGTGGAAAGAAGTGATTGGATTCTGGATGCACTGTAAGGCAGACTTGTGCAACTCTCATCATCTTCAGGCAAGTGATTTCCTGAGGATATACAGAGATACATAGGCATACAGATACACACACACACACACAAATATGCATACACCTACACATACATATATACATAGATATATAAATAGATATAAAAATAAATGTAAAATATCCCATCTACCTATTTATATAAAATATCTGTTTAGGCAATAGGAAGGAAGGCCTTATAATATTATAGATTAACATACTGTATTTCTGTCTTCACAGGTGAAGTTTACATTCTGTCGAGTAGTAAAAGTATGACCCAGACTCACAATGGAAAACTCTACAAAATTGTAGATCCCAAAAGGTGAGATCTCTTTACATTCCTTTAAGTCAAGTAGTGTTTCTCCAAGTTGTTTTACTGTGTTCAAATTGGTAATGAATTGCAACTACCAGTCAACCAACATGAACGCTTCTGCCTTGGCCAGTATGCCAAGTGCTGCCTGGGAGGACCCTCAACTCCAGGCTGTGAGGGCTAGACTTGACTCTGCTGGACTCTAAAGCTTTAATGTGTCCACATATTCCTGTCATTCTTTGTGCTATCAGGGAGCGAATTCTATTTGTGGAATCAGCAAGCCCAGTTACACTCCAGAGGAGGACCTAACATGTAGGACTGTGGCTTTGGCTTTCATTTTGGAAACAATAAACCCTCCTCTTTTTTCCAGAAAACTGGAAACATACTAGCAGAAGTGACAGCTGTTTAGTATGATTTTTTCATCAGGTAATCAAGATAAGCTATTTGGCAGTTCAACATCTGAGCCTTATTTCAAAACTGTCTGGCAGCTCACAGCTCTCATGCAGGCTTCTGTGACTGAACAAATGGAAACTGAAGAAATGTCCTCATTTACCTCAGCAAGAGGAAGACTTGAATGTTGAATCTTTCAAAAAATACATTTGGTCCCCTGTTCCTTTCCACTTGCCCGTCACAACAGCATTATCTTGAACCATAATTAGAATATTTCATGAATAAAGGCAGAACTGTCAGCAACTGCTAAAATTATATACTATCAAAAATGTATTAGTCATAAGCTTAGAAATGACTGTTAACAAAACCTAAGTTCTCAGATACCACCCCTGTTGTCAGACTGTAGGTACAGCATGCTGTGAATTTCAAATTCTCTCTGTACTAACTTATCTTTGTGAACCTATTTGCATATTTAAATTCCCATATTTCAAGTCTCTTTTAGAAGAATAAATTCTAATAACCTAAAAAACTTCCTAGAAGCATGAATTTAGTTCCACTTTAAAAATATTATTTATAAGTCATAGCATATGTTTTTTTCCGGAAAAAATCACAGACTAACAAAATAGAGATTTTCATCCTTTTCCCATACCACAAAACATGATGTTTCTTGAGAAAACTGTAAGTTGGTGTTGGTACTACAGAATAAAAAGAGGAGTAATCAATTCTACATGGTCTCTCGGCATATCCCATATACTCACCTGTCACACCCTGATCACATTCCTCCTCTATGTAACAATCCAAATTCTCCTCCAAAGAAAGAGAAGTACCCATCTATGCCTTGTAGAAGACCTTTTCCTCCTTGGGTGTGAAATGAATGCCCTCTTTGTAAAAAGCAAAGTAATGAATGAAAAAAATATCAGACACTTCTGTGCGGTTGAAGTTGGCAATATTAAAACAAAAATCAAACAAAGTAGCAGCATTCTCATGATGAAAAATAATGCTAGGGATTTTACTCAGATCGAATGCTCTTCCTTTCCAAATAGTGGTCGTTAGTCCATTATGTTTGTCAAAGTTGATCTGCTTTTACAGGCTTCCTGGTAGTATTAGAATGAATTCTTCCGTCTTCTCACAAAATCTTTCTCTCTTCATCTGGATTGTTTAGTCTGCTGGTGGTGAATTGAGGTGAATTTTACACCTTCAGTCCATTATTAGTGTCTAATTACCAGAGTTTCCATAAGGGACCTTGGCTTTGTGATCTTGGGGCCTCCTCTAGTAGGGTGGTCTCAGAGTGACATACCTGAAAGGCCTGACTTCTCATTATGGTGCCTGTTTCTGGTGAGTCCTGTCACGTGTGGGGCCAGGGTTAAGATGTGTGTTTGGTTTTCAGAAGGTGGGGGGAGTAACAGAGTCCCAAACATGCTGTCCTCATACACAGGCATAGGCATAAATTTCAAAATGAAGCTGACTATAAGAAAACAAATGTTTTCATAAACATTTGTTGGGAGCTTCATGCTGTTTCAATTTGGATGCCAACGTTTATTATTATAGTATTTCTCCCTAGATGAGTTGAAGTTTTATATAAGCAGACACTTTAGTGTATGTGAACAGGATTATTTTAGAAACACAAGCTAATTACTAGCGTAACAGAGTTCAGAATGTCTGCTTCAGAGCCCAACTGTTTCTCCAAAACTTTTGAGGGAGAATTTGAAGAAAGAGCCTCATCAACTGAAAAGACATTTCTTGTTATAGACATTTCTTGTTATATCAAAAATCTAACTCAAATTCAATCTTAGGTTAATTGTATTTTAGATCTACTGTCTTTAGAATCACTTATTTTCAAACAGCACTTGACTCATGGTCCTGGAAGAGAATAACAAAGAATCATAAAATTTTTGTGGTTGGGGCACCTGGGTGGCTCAGTTGGTTAAGTATCAAACTCTTGGTCTCAGCTCAGGTCTTGATCTCAGGGGTTGTGAGTTCAAGCCCCATGTTGGCCTCCATGCTTGGTGTGGAGCCTACTTAAAAAAATTATATTCTATATTACATGTAATAGAAGTGACATTCTTTCTCACCATAGGATTTATGTTTTTTTTCTGTTTTTCCTTATACACACATACATACACACACACATTCACATATAAAAAAGACAAGGGAATTTAAAAACCATCTGCAATATTCTGAAGTCATTCTTGCAAAAGTAGATTAGGTTACAGCATTACCACCTCAATCTGTAAGGGCAATTTGGTCTAAAGTTATATGTTACATAATCACTTATATGAGTGTAAAATCATTTTGTAGTGAGTGTCCATCTCAGAAAAGGGTGGCAAGATAACCTTTTATAAAAATCAGATATCAAGGGGCAGCCCCTGTGACCCAGCGGTTTGGCGCTGCTTTCAGCCCCGAGTGTGATCCTGGAGACCTGGGATCGAGTCCCACGTCAGGCTCCCTGCACGGAGCCTGCTTCTCCCTCTGCCTGTGTCTCTGCCTCTCTCTCTCTCTCTCTGTGCCTGTCATGAATGAATAAATAAAATATTTTAAAAATTCAAATATCATTATTTATAATTTTTTAAAGTGAAAATGCAGTAAGACTGCAACCAGGTTTTCCTAAGGCTGAAGTAAAACCTAGGAGTCATTTAAGGAAAAAGTAAAGAAGGAGTAAATTTTCCTCCATGCTAGAATATTGAACACCTCAGGAATATTGTCAAAGGTAAAACAGCTGCATCTCATGAGAGAGTGCAGTTAGGATCCAGTCAATACCAATATCCAGCTTGCTGAGTCAACTCACTAGGTCTCAAAAAGTCTGTAGTCCTGGGTCTTGTCTGCTCTAGTAAGCACAAGAGGTGGGCAGTAATTTTAGTTTCATTTACTTGTGCCATCTAAGACTAATCAAGACTAGGAACAGGGGCATCCTGGAAGGACAGGGAGTCAACTGGTCTTGTGTCCAGAATCTTCCTTACTGGGAGACCCTGCATCAAGTTACTTCACCCTACTGTGCTCTTTGCCGATGAGCAAAGTGCAGATGATCATTCTGCCCCTTCCTCATTTCCACAGAGCGCTTTTGAAGATAATTAAATAATACACTTAAAACATAGTAAGTTCTTTAATATTGTTGGCATTCATTCTATGCATTCAAGAGTTATTTTCAGGTGGTTTCTCAACTTTTAAGGTTGTCTTTCCAAAACTGGGGTAAGAATATCTGTGGAGCTTTCAAGAGCTCTTAATACTTAGTTTCCAAATGTCCGAATCATGTCCTGGATGCGTGTTCTTAATTAAATCTTTTCAGAATCAAACAAATGCTTATGTGGGGTAGAAATTAAAGAATTCTAACAGTTATGTACCTTCTAAGCTTTATTTTTATAGAACACAATTTTTTTTTCACATTGCTGCCAAAGATTCTTTAATTTTTGTATCAGATGAACTTAGACCAAATGGCTTTTTTTTTTTTTTGAAACGTTTCCAGGGTTATTTCTCCAGGAATTTGTAAAACAAAATTATTCTTAATCATATTAATTTAATTACTGTGTACCCAGTCTCACTATATTTTGATATATCATTTATCTGTAATCTAACCAAGTCACACAGACCATTCCCTTAAGAGGTCTATAAATTAACAATGCAAATTCCTGGCTTGAGAGGTCATTTTACAGAAATGTGTATCCTCAAACTCCTGTGTGACCAGTATCAAAAACAGCTCCCCCCAGCCTCCTCCCCACTCTTCCCCTCCATGGCCCTACTTACTGCCTTTTGTTTATTTTTTTCTTAATATCTTCATCCTACTCCTTATTATACTGGATGCTAAAGAGTGTTTTTTTTTTTTTCCAAAAAATCACTTCATAAGAGGAAATCAGTTCTGTTTATCCTTCACATATGTCTCAGGGAGCCAGCAGGCAGCTCTGCCATCCTAAAGAAAGTCACACATAATAGAGAAGCTTTAGCCCAATAAGCCAGTCTAGTCCCAATTCATCAGTCAAAGTTTTATGCAAGTGGCCCCCCTAGGTTGATAAATCCCCACAGTGCCTGTTGACCCAGCTGCCAAGTCCTCTTGCTGCAGGCGGTGTTTTCATGGCCACCCTGACAGTAATACAAACTGTTTAGCAGCTCCATTGACCTTTCAGCTATTAACAGGGACACAGGCTCCACTAGGGACTAGTTTTCAAACATGACAGAATTTCTTAACACTGGAGGTCATGAACAAGTATATGCCCTATAAAAATCCATTCAGCATGGTGGATTTGAAGTCCAAAAGACCAGGAAGCATGTTCTACATGTTTGCTGTTATTATTTTTTTACATACCAATAACTGAAAGTGGTTATATTCTTATCTGCTGCTTACATTTTAGTTTTAATGTACTATATTTTATGTTGTGATGCATTTGTTAGTACATTTGTGACTAATAAATCCTTTCCAAGCTGCCATATAGCATTTGAAATTTTGAGGATTTATTATAAAAGAATGGGATAAGATCAAAGTAGAAACTTCTAATGAATGAACGAGCATACGTACATAATGTATGGTAATGGCCTAAGTGTAACTGGAATTTTAGTCCTACTTTACCAGGATTTGCATATGTAGATATCTGCACACACATTTAAACATATTCAGGTCACACACACCCTGCTGCGTAGAGCCATCACCTATTTCAAAATGAGTAGCAAATATTATATAATGATTCACAGAAAAAAAGTATCTAAAAACCATGTCATTTAAGATGTCCATATGAGGCTTCATATATATATATATCCCATTTCCTGGACATGTGGCATATGACCATGGCACTCAAAGGAATGTTCTGTTTTATGCTAATTACAGTCTCCCTTAAACTATCAACTTTGAATGTTGGATTATCAATTCCTAGAGTAATTGTACAGACTGCAATGAAGACTTGGTTGAGTTGCCACTTACAAATAGCATTTGTTAAAAAGACATAAATTGAAAAATACGAATAATGAAGCGTATATTTTTTCAAAATGAGACTCATTTGTTAAGAGTCAAAAATTCTTAAAAGCATTTCTTTTTAATTACCATGTTTCTTCTTAGCCTGGGACAAAAGTCAGATATTATTAGATCTTCTGAATTTTTTATAATTTGATTGTAAGGCAATTTATCATCAGATATTGCAATACTCGAAATAAAAATAGATTTAACCTTGCATAAAACGCTACATAAATTTGTAGAAAGATGTTTTCTACAGGAAGGTTTTCTTTTTATTCTTTTTTATTATTTTTGTAAGATTTTATTTTTAAGTAATCTCTGAACCCAACATGGGGCTCAAACTTACAACCTCAAGACCAAGAGTCACATGATCTACCAATGGGTCCAGGGATGTGGAAGAAGCTCTATTTTTTTAAAAGATTTTATTTATTTATTCATGAGATATACAGAGAGAGAGAGACAGAGACATAGGCAGAGGGAGAAGCAGGCTCCATGCAGGGAGCCTGATATGGGACTTGATCCTAGGACCCCGGGATCACACCCTCATGCACAACTACTGAGCCACTCATGCATCCTGGAAGCTCTATTTTTTTTAAAGGAAAAACTGCATCTTAGCATCTTAGCAGCTTTTTTTTTTTAACTAATCCATCGTAGTCGAGTTAAATGCTTATGTGACTTGTTTTTGTCAACATTTACAAATGAATCAAAAAGTGTAACATCAAAATTTGGGAATTAGTCACCCTAAGAGTCTTGAAAGAGAATTTAAACCAACATTCTTGTGTTCTCTTAAAGGGAAGAAACTTGTGTCCAATTTTTGTTTCCCATTTAAAGCATTTAGTGTTATTTAAAATTTTTGACTTCCTATGATGTAAAATTAAAACACTGGTACTTCTACAACTTTAAGTGGAAAAAGATATTTTTTCGGTGATTTCTTTAAAAAAAAATACCGTAGGCTTTTAAATCTTGAATTATGATGTAACCAAGGTGGTTTTTTAAAAATGCCTATTTTCCCAATTATAGACATTTCTTATTTAGTATCTAACATTATTTTTTATCAATTATGGCTTATGAATTAAGTTTTTAAGTTCAAATCTTGCTTTTGGACATAAAATTCTGAACAGAATATATTTCCTTCTTTATATTAGGAAGCAGTGGCATTGACTTTAAATGTACCTTAATTTTTAAATCAGGAGATTTTATCAATCTACAAGAATCTTTTATCTGCTCACGTGTTCAAGATAATGTATTATCTGCTACAATGGGAAAATATAAGTGAGAACTTAGTCCCATTCTCTGAGGACTTTATTTTTACTCTAAAGTGGGAGATCACACATGTTATCAAAAACATAAATATTGTTTGAGATAAATAATACTTTGGGACAAAAATATTAAGCAAGAATATTATATGCTGTCAATTGCCGAATTAATGGTCCAGAAAGCTATGGAAACTGTGATAGGTAAAATTTGCCATGATTTGGCTCCGCGGCCCAGTCCGTTCTGCTCCACTGTGCATTTAACACTAATTAGCTCCCATATAAAAGAGAATGATGACTCCATAACATGGAAATTATGTACAATGTATTATGAATGTGTAAGATTCCGTACAACCAAGTGGAATTTGTATCATGTACTAGCTGCCACAAAATGGTTATCTGTAGTCCTAAAACAGGCTGCAAATTCAGTGGAATCCCAAATTCTACTCCTTGTAGGTAAACTGACTCTGAAAAGATAAATATCAATGTAAACAAAAAGAATTTAGTGAACATCCAGACTTAAAGAAAAATCAATTTATGTGTTGACCTTGGAGAAAAGCATTGAAAGGAGTATGTGAGAGATGACCATGCAGTCCTACCAAGCTAGACAGGTGGAAAACAGTAAAATCTATCCCATCATGAGAAGTATCCACCCCCTTACCTTTTTTTTTAACGTAAAGTGCTGAGTATTGGTTTTAGAAATAAGCAGTAGTTACAGATTATTGCTGCATATCAAAATGTTCACAGTGAGGAAACTCGTTAAACCGTAGAATCTGTGGTGGCTTCCAAAGCCTGCCTTTTTGTGTAGAGGTGAAGACTTCCATCCAAGCATACAATTTCAAAGCATTCTCTACTTGGAGGCCCCTGGCCACACTAATTCATGGCCACATTATTTGCTACTGGCTGGGAAATGGCCTTAACTTAGAACAGTGGGTCTCAAATTTGAATATGTATGTGAATCACCTGACGAAAGTGTAGAATCAGTAAGTCTATGGAGGGGCCTGATAGTCTGTATTTCTAACAATTTCCTAGGTGATGCTGGTTCTTCTGGTCTGGCACCATGCTATGGGTGGTAAAGATTTAGACTTAGCACTTTGTTGTTTCTCATGAGAATAGGAAAAACATGGAAGAAAACCAGTTTTGCAAAGTTTACAGTTGCAAAGGAACACCTTTCCAAGTGTCTCAATGTGAATATATATAAAAGAATAAGACAGTTCCTTTTTTAAAGATTTTTTATTTATTCATTTGAGAGAGAGAGAGCAGGGTGGGTCAGAGGGAGAGGGAGAGGGAGAAGACAACTCCCTGTGGAGCAGGAGGATTGATGGGGGGCTTGATGCGGTGCTCAATCCCAGGACCCAGGGATCATGACTCCATTCAAAGGCAGACGCTTAACTGCTTGACCGACTGAACCACCGAAGTGCCCTAAGAGTAAGACAGTTCTTACATCACCTTCCACCATTAAGCAGATGGTTGATTAAGAGAACCTATAGAATTATTGCTTCTTCTGAAACCCCTTAATGAGTCAGGATTTTATAAGTGAGTATTACTTATGGTTTATTTACCTTGGTTTACAATAACATGAATTTAAAATATAAGACCCTAACAAAAATTTCAGAATGAAATCTCTTTACTTTTTATAAAAAACACAAAAGATTTCTAACACTCTCAATCTGAAGAGCAGGCCTACTCAGACAGGATTTATCCTGTGCTTCTGTATGGATATACAGAATATTTCTCATTTATTGATTTACTTATTCATTATTAATTTAATATCATAAAATTAAAAATATTTATAATCTCATAACCTAGAGACATTCACTGGGTTGGCTTTAGCTAATCACAAAAAGTCATCACATGGGATATGTTACAACCTTTTTTTTTTTTTTTTTTAAGATTTTATTTATTTATTCTTGAGAGAGAGGGAGAGGCAGAGACACAGGCAGAGGGAGAAGCAGGCTCCATGCTGGGAGCCCGACGTGGGACTTGATCCCAGGTCTCCAGGATCACGCCCTGGGTTGAAGGCAGGTGCCAAACCGCTGAGCCACCCGGGCTACCCTACAACTCTTTTTAATTCAAGAAAGTATCTAAAACCTTTATGCCAAAAAAAAAAAAAAAAAAAAAAAAAAAAAAAAAAAAAAAAAATAAAACCTTTATGCCTCTACTCAAAACCAGACAAAGGGGTTCTGGTTTTCTAAGGTTTCTAAAAAAAAAACATCTTAAATTCCAGAAACAATGCTTTATGCATTAAAGAATGTTGGACAATTTTTGGCACTAGTCCTTATTGTTTCATTGTCAGGTACAAGGTTTATAAAGTGTGTTTTTCTGATTTAAATTATGTTTGAGGACTATAGAAATAACTGTCAACAAATGGGTCTGATACATTCTTTATTATAAACCTAATATCCTTTTGTGTAAGTTTCCTGCTTTGAAAGCTACCTTGGACTTTATTCAGGAGAGGTAAGGATCCTAAAGTTAAAAAGTAATTGTTTAAAAGATATCTTAGTATATCTACATTAAAACACCTAATTTTCCAGGCCAATAAAAATAAGAATGAAAAATGGGGAAACCTACTACAGGTATATACTCTAGATTTTTGTTTAGATTCCATGTAGTGTGTATATGTAATAATTATGTACGAATATTATGGTCTATTTCTAGGTGACACTAATAATTAAGTTCAAATTTCTTTGTTTTATTCCCTTTTCTGGTTCCTCTTTGCTTGTAAGAAACTTTATTCTTTTCAATGGAAGGAAGAAATATCACTAGAACAGAGAGTGAGTGGAGGAGAATGATTGGGAAGACCAAAACTCTTTGTTAGACTTTACCAATATATAACCAGAAAAATGAATTTCAACATTGACTTAATTCCCAGCTGGAGGAGAAAATAATCCTATCTTAGTGTCATGAATACTTATTAGTCTGTTATTTATTTACCATGATTATAATTAATATAAAGAAAACAGTTTCATTTAAAATGAATTTGATCATGCCTTAAAAGAATTTTGGAAGACTTGAGTTAATTTAGGCAATGGAGAGAAATATAGCAAGTATTTTTAGTTTTAAACTTATGATATAAAAGTATAACAACTAGATTTTAATGATATCCCTCCCCTAAATAGTCTGTATATTCCTAATATCTTTACTCAGCACAGAAAAGAAACACTCTCTTAAAACTCCATATTCTTATTTATTCATTCAACAGACTATTTTCCATATGCTACACATTTTCCTAGCTCCTGGGGGACACAAAAGAAGACAGGGAAACATTTGTCTTCATGGAGTTTATAGTTCAGAAAAAGCATTTGAGAAAGTTTCTAGTGTTTTCTTAACTACTATGAATATAAGTAATTGAAGGAGATAAAATATTTTGGTGGTTTAAATGTCATCTTCTAAAACATCCTTCAGTCCTAAACTAATTGCTTCCTTGTCTGTATTCTTGTGTTACTTCATATGCACCTATATCATAACAAAAGTTACACTGCATTATACTTTTGTGTTCTAATGTCTGCCCCATGGTATCTCCATGAGGTTTGGGACCCTGTTTTGTTTATGTCTTACCCCATGAAGAGCATAGCACTTGCCTGAGTGAGTGACTGACTAGTCTTGAGGAGGATTGAATATGTCAGAAAGCTTTCATTTCAATTGGGATAGGAAAGGAGATAGGGGAACCCATTCATTAGGAGAAGTGAAGTTCTGGGGATCCCTGGGTGGCGCAGCGGTTTAGCGCCTGCCTTTGGCCCAGGGCGCGATCCTGGAGACCCGGGATCGAGTCCCACATCGGGCTCCTGGTGCATGGAGCCTGCTTCTCCCTCTTCCTGTGTCTCTGCCTCTCTCTCTCTCTGTGTGACTATCATAAATAAACAAAAAAAAATTTTTAAAAAAAAGAGAGAGAAGTGAAGTTCTGTAAGAGATGATTATCCTTGAGGCACCTGGCTGGCTCAGTCAGTAAATCATGGGACTCTTGATTTCAGGGTCATGAGTTCAAGTCCCATATTGAAAAAGAAAGAAAATGACATAAAAAAAAAAAAAAAAAAAAAAGATGGGCTGTCATTCATGTAAACTTTCAACTAATTGATCCCCAATAGAATAACAGTTTAAAGAGAGAGGATTTCTTTAACATGCTAAGTGAGGAATGTCAGTTGGCCACTTCATTAAAGAAAAAAAGGATTATTTTCCTGCTATTTAAATAAAAACTTAAGGGAATCATGTTCATATATGATAGCCACATAGTTCTATATAAACTAGAGTAAACAAGCCCAAGTGTGAAATAATACAGATAGATAAGCATTTACTAAACTTTAGGCAAAAAAACTTAGAATCCACCCCCCCATCTGAGTTTCCACATATTTGAATGTTTGGTGAGAAATAGTCAAAGCATCTAATTAGAGGATCAGCAGGGAAACAAGAGGCAGATGCGCTGCCCTGAAGAATTGTACTTCACTAATGGGTCCTTAATTGTCATATCCTTGTTCCTTTTCCTAGTGCACATGAATCGGTGTCCTTACACTTTGCCTCAAATGGGCAACATCTTCTGGTAGTTGTTATTTAACAGGTCACTTACGTTCTTGATCTAAATGGTGTCCTCTCCTCTTTAAATTCATCTGCTCAGGCATAAACCATATTGTCAAGTAGTGTATGAGCTACGTACCTGCATATTTTGCATCATATATAGCATGTAATATATATACACATATATATATCTTTATATATGTATATATACATATATATGTATATATGATGTATATATATGTATATGTGTTATTTTAGAGAGGGAGAGAGTGAGCATGGGGTTGGGGGACAGCTGGAGGGGCAGAGAGAGAGAGAGAATCTCCAACAGATTCCCTGATGAAGTGATGAGCCTGATGCAGGGCTTAATGCAGGTCTCGATCTCAAGACCCCAAGATCATGACCTGAGCTGAAACCAAGAATTGGACACTTAACCAACTGAGCCACTCAGGCGCCCCAACATGTAATAGATTTTTGACATGCTCTACTTTAGAATCTCCTCTTGAATGAGTCAGAAAGAGGGAAGATAATTGAGTAATCAGTAGAAATTATCCAATTTCTAAACAGAATTTCCATTACCAGTAAAATACCTGTTCACTGAATGCCATAGCCTGTGACAGAAGAGTTTCATAGCCTTTGAAAAATGGTTCTTCTGATGATCAAAAATGCCACCATTGTTTCACAAAGTAAGAATTTTATCAAGGAAGACCTAGAGCCAACCTGGGTTATTCAATAACATAAAAGGAAAGCGAAGTCAATGCCCCCACCTTCCTTGGCATACCCATTTCACTCTTTCTCCACTTCAACCCCTCTTTCTCTTACCCCCAGAAAGATGACCTTGGGGAACACATGGAAATTATTCATTAATGTTGTCTGAGTGAAAATATGCTCAGTTCATAGAATGCCTTGAGAACCTTTCACATAAATTGACAGATGTAATTCTTCTAGATTTAAATAAGAGGTCGAATAAATTTAAGGGAGTTTTCTGAATTGTCCCATTAGTTGCAAAACACAGTACTTTCAACATAGAGGGAGACTCTTACTGGAGAGAGGAGCCCAAGAAGACACTGTATTTTGAATACAGTTTGGAGTCAGTGAAGAAACAGCCTGAAGTCAGGCCCTAAATTATTATCACTTCATATTGCCAGAAAGACAACAAGATAACCTATCTCAAGAAACTGGAGTTTACAGGGCCAAATTATTTGCTTATCTCTGAAGGCTCTATCATGTACTTATTTTAGTGGCTTTGACCTATAATTATCACCTTCTTTGTTATGATACTTAAGGAGTCCAACTGCCTTGGCCATCCTACTGGTGTTTGACCTAATTTAGTTTACATTCCTGAACTGGAAAGAGCCTTCTCACCACACTGTGGCCCAGGCAACAGTGACCGATAGAGAAGTGCCACTGTGCATGGTTTCTCTAAGATTAGGTAATGAGCAGTGGTGACCCTGCTTCCAGCCTCATCTCACTTGAAAGACAACCTCTTATTTCAAAAACAGTAAGCACTGTAAACATCTGTGAAGGCATCTCTCAATGCTGGCAGTTGTAGAGCAAGTTAAAGTCTATGACTTTTTACTTAGATACGATGTTTCTGTTTGCTAATAACATTCTTTTTCTTCATAGCAATACAAAATAAAAAATCTGAAAATGCATATGTATATGGATAATTTTTTGCATAAAGTGCTAAAATGTGGAGTCAATAGTATACACACACACACACACACACACACACCCCTTCCAGAAAAATCAGTGTGAGATAGGTATTTCAAGAGAAATGTAAAATGAAACAAAAATGGATTCCCAAGGTATTTTAGGCTGCAACTGCTCATTTAGGTGAATGCCTTCAGCTCTGTAATATTACCAAATATACCAAAACAAGCAAAAACTATCTCAGATACTATTCCTAAAAATAGTAGGAAAAATGTTGATATGTCTTTAAGAATTTTAATTGCTAGAGATGTTTAGCTACTGAATGGAAAATATCAATTTAATTACAGTTTTAATCAATGAATTTTGATCATGTTACAGTTTCTTATAATGTTTACCATGTTCTCTGGTTCAAAACTGGTTAGTTAGATTTTTCCTCACTGGTGTGGATTTTTCTTTCTCAGACAATTGTCTGTCTTTTTGAGTCACTTAAAATAAGTCTCCTTAGCAAAAGAAATGCTTTGCAAGCTGTAAGATCACGCGGTTTCTTTCTTTCTTCCTTTCTTTTCTTTCTTCCTTTCTTTTCTTTCTTTCTTTCTTTCTTTCTTTCTTTCTTTCTTTCTTTTTCTTTTCTTTTCTTTCTTTTCTTTTCTTTCTTCTTTCTTTCTTTTCTTTTCTTTCTTCTTTCTTTCTTTCTTTTTTTCTTTCTTTCTTTCTTTCTTTCTTTTCCTTCCTTCCTTCCTTCCTTCCTTCCTTCCTTCCTTCCTTCCTTCCTTCCTTCCTTCCTTCCTTCCTCTCTCTCTCTGTCATTTCTTTTTGAAGATTTTATTTATGTATTTGAGAGAGAACAAGTAGGGAGAGGGACAGGAGGGCAGAGAGAAGCAGACTCCCCACTGAGCAGGGAGCCTGACACAGGACTCGATCTTAGGACCCTGCAATCATGACCTGAGCCGAAGTCAGATGCTTAACCAACAGAGCCACCCAGGCGCTCCAACACCACTAAATTTCATTCTCATGTTGATTTTCAACCAAAATACACATTGAACTGTTGTCTTCTGATGCAGACCTCTAATGCCTGAGGAATGCAGAGCCACGGTACAACCTGCACAGGTGTTGACTTCGGAGTGTTCCCGACTCTGTCGGAATGGCTACTGTACCCCCACGGGCAAGTGCTGCTGCACCCCAGGATGGGAAGGGGACTTCTGCAGAATTGGTTAGTATTTCTGTTGTCCCCAGGAAAGACTGGGCAGAGGACAGTCCTTGGCAACTCAAGAACTTAATGTTAGCTATTTCTTCTAGAATTATCTAATGTTCAAAATTTAGCCATTTATAATATTAACGTGCTGTTTCTGAACTTGTCAATGAAATCTTTCCCATTTTCTTATTGTAAACAATTCACTTATATAAGTCAACATAAACATAAAAGAATTGAGTCCTTTCAAAAAGTCAAAAATGAAAACAGTACAACTCAATCCTCTGTACACGCTCTCAGTCCTAGGTTTGAGATTTCACACCAGCCAAGACCTAGTGTTTGGAAAGCCCCTCTCCAAGTGCCAGCATTTTCCAGACACCCCATAAAGGCCTTCCCTAACTTTACTGCTTGCTTTCTTGCTACAGTGCACTAAAAACAGGGTTTTTCAGGGGGTGTTATTAAATAAAAGGGGAAAATGCAATTATCTGGAGGCACATTATGAGATTTTTTAATTCTTTTTGCCACTCCCTTGTGAACCATCAACTAGGTGTGCAGCTGCTCAGAGACAGCAAAAGAGATTTATTCCAGGGTTACTCTATCCTTTTACCAGGGATTTCCTCAATTACATGCAATGATGTTTAAATTCTACTTAATGTGAAGAAAATTAGGTAAATTCAGATACCTGGTTTAAGATGTACGTGTTGAAAATGCATTTTCAGGAGAAATTTTTTTTTTCTTTTATCTAGATGAGATGATGGGTGTTAGTTAAATCAATTATGGGAATCATTTCACAGCATATGCAAACTAAACCATCATTGTGTATGCCATTTATTTATCAGTAAAACTGGAAAAGATTGCCATAAGAATAAATGCACTTTTAATGCATTTTCAACAACCAGCATATACATATTCTTACAAAAGAATTCAATCTCTGCTATCTTCAATATTAAAGCTTCTCTTGCCAAAGAAAATTTGTTTCAAATTAATATTTAATATTAATATTTAATGCCTAAATGTTATATTTTCTTTATTCCAAACATATGTTTGTTCCAAAAATTATAATCACAACTTGTCTATATATTGTCTAACACAATGTAGCCAGCATTTAGTCACATACACAGTATACATTTTAAGCTTAAATTGCTTCGGCACAGATAACTCTACCTGGTTGATTAATACTATATATATCTCAGAGAGAGCTATCATAATTAAAGTTCTACAAAAATTAAGTAATTACAGCAGTTAAAACAAATACTTACCTTTTACCTGTTTTCTTTTTTCCTTAGTTGGCCAAAAAAAAGTGTTCAAATGCAGAAATATTCTAATTCTTAATATCTTCCTTCTGCTCCTTAATGCCTGACAATACCTATTCTCTCTAGTTCTTTTATATAGTGTCCATTCTGTTGTACTTCTTACTTTGCATTTTGCCTGACCTCTTAAGTCACCTCAAGTTACCAAGTAACAAAAATTTACTGAGTGCCTTCTGGTAATAGTATGTTTAAACTGAGAGTAAACAAGTTATTTTGAATATAGTTGGCATTATATATGCCATTTTAGATATTAATCATATCTATATATGAAGCAAGAACTCTATTAATATACTGACATAGTTCATCTCCCAGAAGTTTTTTTAAATTGTCTAATTTTTCTCTTGCTTTTGTCTTTTCCATTTATCAGCCACAGACCCCTGGGTTTTGATAAATGCACTTGAAAAGGTTAAATAACCCTGTCTCCTGAATGGATAAAAAAACGTGTTCAAGGAATTTGATTCTGTCTACAGTGGCTACACATCCCAGTTTTATCCCATCACTAAAACACAATTAACTTATACAACCAATTTCATCTCTACATCTCATCTTAGTAGTAAATCTTTTTTTTTTTCTTAGAAACCATTTATTTACTTATTTTTTAGAGAGACGGTGTGTGCAAGCTGGGGGAGGGGCAGAGGGAAAGAGAGAGAGAGAGAGAGAATCTTTGGCAGACTCCCCACCCAGCATGGAGCCTGAGGCAGGACTCAATCTCATGACCCTGAGATCACAACCTGAGCTGAAACCAAGAGTCAGAAACATAACTGACTGAGTTCCCCAGCAGTATATCTTTACATTTCCTACCTATATCGTAGTGGTAAGAAGCCTCATATGAAGAGATTCTGTGTGTAGAGTAACACTGAAAAGGATTGCTAAGAATGTCCTTCCCTGGCCAACTGCACTGACCCAAGAATGGGCTACAAAGTGTAATCAGAGATGAAGCAATGCACTGCACCCCCTGGGAGCAAAGGGAAAGGGGAATCCAAGGGAGTCCACATGGGAGATATCCCATCTAACCAAAATTGAGAACTGACTGTTCCTTTATACTGCACTGGAGATGCTGAAGCCGCTAGGTCTCCGTCTCGGGCCAGGCCCTTCCCACATTTTAAGGTCTTACCCTGGAGGGATGGAAACAGAGAGTTACTTGGAAGGCCCTCTGTTGGAAATAGCCTAGTGGAACAGAGGCTTGAAAGACCTGAAATCCTCATTTTAAATAGAGTCGTTCTGCAAGGGATTGAAATTGTGTGCCATGATCTCTGCTTCCCTGCAAATGTCTCCCATTCTCTACTGAGTTCTAGCCCCCACATAACTATGGCTCTGGAAACCTTTGGCTACCTGTTTCTTCCCCTTCCTTCCCTTACTCATCAAATATTTGTTGGCCTCATACTTGGTACTGTTTCTGACATACAAAACGAAAGTGTGATTTTATTGATTTTTTTTTTCCTCCCAGCAAAATGTGAGCCAGTATGTCGTCATGGAGGTGTCTGTGTTAGACCGAACAAGTGCCTCTGTAAAAAAGGATATCTTGGTCCTCAGTGTGAACAAGTGGACAGAAACATCCGCCGAGTGACCAGGGCAGGTATTCTTGATCAGATCATTGACATGACATCTTATTTGCTGGATCTAACAAGTTACATTGTATAGTTTCTGTTTGGGACTGTTTGAATATTCCTTTCCAATGGGCATTTATTTTCTATCTTGTCATTAAAAAGAAAGACTGTTATCCTGCTACACACTTCCTGTGATTTCATTTTCTTTTCTTAATTTAAAAATAACTTCCAGAAATGTGCAGATCCTGTGTGTGTATGTTGGCACGTTTGTTCACATATGCACGTACACACGCACACTCACAACCCCTATACACGTGGTTGCATAACAGATGGGTTTTAAAAATACATATTTCCTTGTGTGGAGTAATTTACACAGAAATTCCATTGTAAATTGATAACGGAATTTTTATGTCACCAAAAGAGATTATTTGACTTCCCAGAAATTTTCTGTCTGTAATAACTAAAGTCAACTTTAATGGAGTTTTGAAACATTGCTGTGCAATCTGATGGACCTAATAAAAAAGGCAATATTTTTATATTAAAGGATTGTAATGTGAGAAAATGTTTCAGAACTCCCTGATGAATTTCTAAATGGGCGATTTGATATAAAACTGTAATCTTCATTTGTATCGATGTATCCAATTACAGAATGTTACCCACATACCTTTTTATTGGTGGAAAAATCTGGTTACTCTAGTTTAATCTCAAGATTGTTTTCAAGTGTTTTATAATTAAATCATAACAGCATATTCTAAAATCAATCTTCCTAAAAGGTCTGCTTTTATTATATATTGTATCTAACAATAGGCACTGGGTTTATGTTACCTATTTATATTTTTTATTTTATTTTTATAATATAGACATCACCTAGATGAAACACCTTTGCCCTGTCCTGTAAAATACTAAAGTTACATTTTTCACCAACTTAATTGGAAAGAAGGGGAGTGAGAAAGCAAACAGTCTTTAATGTGCTGTGGATCTAATCTAGCAATGTATCCTTGTGCCAACATGTAATCATTAACGACGGATGAAAAAGCAAGAAAACAGCCAATCCTTATAAATTCCAGCATTAAACATATGTAAAATGCTTTTCACCATAGCAAGACTGTCAGTGTATATGTGAATAGAACGTTGCAGATTTCACACTGAACGAAACCTCACTGGAGAAGAGCTCACTCATTTTTAACAAACCTTGGCTATGTAAGCTGTCACTTGTACAAATGTTTTAAATAATAATTCTTGCCAAATATGAGTTTTAATGTATATGTTCCTTTAGAACTCAATGAAAATCCTCTTTGGTTAATGTATGAAAAATTTCTGTAAGTGTTCTGTTCAGGTTTTTATAGAAACGCCATATTCTGATTTAAAACAGCAAAAAAAGTCTGATAGACATTTTTCTTAATGGTTTTTGAGGCCAGTTCTCCACATTTGGATTAGAACAATATTATAAGGCCTCTTTGCACTACTGAGAAAACATCTATTCTGACGTGCACACACCCGCTATAGGTTGTCCTTCTGTAAACATCTGTTTTTCCAGAATCTGAATTATAGACTAGTATAGATTATGCAGCACAGGCTGACTTCTCAAACCTGCTCCATACCTAGAGGAATATGAACCTCAATTAAAAAAGAATAAAATCGTGTAACCTGTATTTCTCTATTGTTTTAAAGCGAGAGATTTGCAATTAAAGCACAGTGAGCATTTATGTAGAAAGGTTGTTTAAGTACACTGCTCTTGTCTTCCATATATGATTACTTAAGTTTCAAGTGACCTCATGCCAAATGGAAATGGGTTGAGAAACCTTGCTTCAGTGCTTAGTGAACAATAGCCTGCATTAAAAAGTGCATGCATAATTTTGCACAATTTAGATTCAATTGACAGTCTATTCAAAGAAGTCTCAGGATTAAATGAGCATGGAGACCAAATTGCCCTCTTACCCCAGAAAAGGGGTGGTCCCTTCTAGTCACACTAACACTTCATTGGCCCAAGAGTGTGACAAATCTTGCCATGAACCTGCAGTAGCCTGCATCTGGAGGTTAATAGCAGTCTTTTGTCTCCATTGCTTTCTCTTCATAGCCCTTTTACTGAATTCCATCACAGAAAGTTTTACAATTAAAAATAAAATGTCCTGACAACCATTTTTGTAAATGGACCTTACCATCTAATCGTCCCTTATTCAACGTGGGTGACATTAACAAAATGTGAACTTCTGGAGAGGGAGCCAGCTGTCTAAATCTGTCAAATTGTGCAGTTTTATTACACATTCTCCTGTTCATAGTTTCACTGAAAACAATAAGGACCCTGCTGTATATTCAGCAAAATCTGAAAAATCCAAGGTTTCTTCTTACACACTTAATCTTTCCATCTCTTCCAAAAGAAAAGGTGTTATAGTGCCATTCATCCTCCTATTTAAAAATATCTCTGTTCAGTTGACCAGGCCCAGACTTTTTACACAGACCATTCCCAGATGAAAGAGTTTCAAATGTCTTAGAAAAACATATGTACCCCAGGTGTCACAGCCTTTTTTATCATGAGTCATTAGAATAAAAGACCAAAATCTTCTAAAAGAGAAGATAGCAAGATCCATGGGTATTAAATCTGAGCAAAGACAGTCAAGTCGTTGGAGTCATTTCTTTCTGTTCTTGGGAGAGACATAAAGAGCAGTGGCTAATTGATGGCTACAAACTTTAAACCCTCTGATCATTAAAAAAAAAAAAAAATCTTTTAACCTTTTTTTTTTTTTCCAATGAGATTTTTAACCTGTGTGACTGGAGAATTATCTTAAATGCTCCATGGTAGACACGTTGGAATTGGTTTCAAGTATGAGCTAGGGAAAAGTTGATTGTTTTATCATGTGAATGGCAACATCTACTTGGTTCTTAAAGTAGAATGGAGAAAAATGTTCTTGTCATGAATGTGGATTTGCAAGATAAAGATAAAATAAAGAAATAGAAAAATATATATTATTACCCCTTTGTCCATACTGGAGCTTAACTTTGGGTGTCGATTTAATGTGAAATGCTGTTATGGTAGTTATAAAGAGCTGGAAAAAAAAGCTTTCTACCACTGCTTTTGCCAAACTCTTGTCCTGGTTAATAGAACCTTTTTTCTTGCCAGTTTTTAAGGTAGTGAGAAGAAAACTGAATCACTAAACTACAGAGAAAGGAAGGATTTAAAAAAAAAAAAAAAACTTGTGTGATGATAAAAAGTTCCATCCATACCTTTTCTTCTTGGAATTTTGTTTCAGTGTGGCTATTATAAAATATTTTATCACAAAGAAGACTCAGAAGTTTTCTCAGATATAATGGACTATATTATAAAGAAAGAGCAGAGAACCCTACACTTATAACATATACACACAATCTAAATAGAAAACCATTCTCTTTTCCATTTATGTACTTCAAACGGGGCACCTCTTCTCTTTTGATTTCTTTGAAAATGATCACATACCAATGAATTAACAACTTTAATATATTTCTTTTGATATTGCTTTTATTTCTGAATCATAAACTGTAACAGGCCTACCAGGTGTAAGACATGAGGTTAGATGCTGCATCTAGGGTCTTTTAAAGTACACATTAACTTTAATTATTAATCTAACATTATTAACTCTGAAACAGAAAAGAGAAACCAAACCCAAAATTTTTAAGTGGAAAAATAAGGTATACAATAGGCAGATGTAGTTGGCTGATCAATAAGTTAAAGTTTCTGACATCTCTATAGAATGTTACCTACAGTATTTATCTCTAGCCCCCACCTCTGTCTCTAGCTCTTTCTTTTCACACCCATCTCCTATGTATCCTTCTTTCTTTCAGCCTCTTCCTTCTCTACCATATTTCATAAACAGATATGTTCTCAGTACACCCATAATGAAAATGTTGTGGGGTAGTTTGCTATTGCTTTTGCTCATTATGACCTTTTCTTTTATTTTCCTAAGAAATGCCCTCTTCCAGGGTCACATTTGCTCAGACTCTCTATCATGAAGAACAGTAGACAAATATGAAAATATTAGATTGAATATTACAGTTATTGAAAGAAAAAACCAAAAGCATAAATGACTACCAGCCTGGATGCTCCAGGTTGACTTGTATTCCATCATTCATATAGGAAAACAGAATATTCCAGTCAAGAGTTTGAGCTAACAATAGGAAAAGTTAGTAGCTATTTCCTCTTCAGGAATAGGAAATATTCCTATTTATTAGGAATAGTTCTTATAATACCTGAATAGTTATTCAGATCTCTATGTAATCTACTTTGAAAAGGATTATTCCAAATCTCTTCTTTCCCCACCTCTGGGATGAGGCTTGAACTTGCAGAGAAATTAGACCAAAGTTCTATGCCCAGAAAATGTACATATTTCTGTATTACTGGTAGGAAGTTAGTTAGCTCATTGTTGTGAATGCCGGCAGTACTTTCAGAAAGTTCTTCTTTAGAATATCTAAAGAAATACATTTACTACCTTACATTCTTTCATCACACTAACCCAAATTAGTCATGCCTCCAATAATTAACAATGTCAGAGAAGGTGGAAACCTTAGAAGCATTTCGATATTAAAACTACTAAAAACATGACCATAAGACCTGTCAAACACTAATCCTAGCCAATTTCAACACTTCTTTATCTTAAATGTCTTCTGCTAAGTTTTGGAAATTGCTTTAAAATAGCTGCTTAGGAGAGTAAGTTCTATTCAAGAGAGCTTGAGGGCTGTAGTGCCATAATCTTCTCAATCAGAGTGGTAGTTTCCCTGGCTGCTATGAAAAGATGTATTCCTTTATCAGATTAGCACTTTTCTAAAAATCTCCAATTAAATATGAACCCAAGAGACACCTGTCATTTACCTTGCTTTCTTTTATAAAGATCATATGTAAGTGGATTGAAAAAATAAAAAATAAGTAATAGATTCCTTGTATCAACATAAAGTCTTAGGCCTAAAACTTGTTATTGCCTTTTTTATAGCCAGACTGTACATACTGACTTACAAAAAAAAAAAAAAAAAGTTTCAGTTCAGCATGAATTCTAAAGTCACATCTTATTGCATATCACAAAATCAGACATCAAGTTTCAGTAGGGATATTTTTTTCATGTGTTGATCATATATTACTTAAAATCAAAATACATGTATACATATACATGCAAATTAACAAATGTTTGGTGAGTTATCTCAATGACTATAATATTTTAAGTTAAAAAAACACATTTTAACACATAGGATAGAAAAAGCAGAACATTAACAGTAATGGGAAATTCATAATGGATAAATTTAAAATAAGCTTTGTCTTCACAGTTAGAAGTTAATTCCTATATATTTCCTTTTGCACTAAACAACAACCAGCCAATAGTTTCCATTCATTTGAACAATGTGTTGTCAGGTTTGGTGTAGCCTATGCCCCAAATGTATGTTGGATATTTCTTTACCTCATTCTTAAAATCTCAGACATGCCTTTCCTAGAGTAGATTAAGATTTCATGTATAGTAAGTAGAACCTAATAGTATTAATACATTAATGCATTCTATTCATAATACTGAGAAGTTGAATTGACAACCTTATGGGAAGTCAGGTGTTTCCCATATCTCATATTCATAAGACATTTATGGACATGAATTTCACCAAGAACCATGTAGTAGCAAGGTAAATGATACAAAAGTACTATGGAATTTGGGAGGCTTGATTCCCTAGAACATGTTAAAGAAGACTATTAATTTGAAAGAAAGGAATCTAATTCAAAGAAAAAATTATCAAATCATTATCATCAGTAAGCATAGAAGAAATCTGAAAAGAAACTCTTGTGTCTTTCCTGGCTTTATCTGTGACTAACTTCGTCCAGTTTTAAAGAATTGTTCACTTTATCATTCTTCCAACATAGTTTAGTGTTCCTAGCTGTTCATTTTCCTCTGGGTTGTGGATAAATAGGACAATTTGTCCATAACCTTATTTACAAAAGATACCATAACAAATCCTTGCTTGAACTTCTGTTAAGAGGTGGAAAGCTATGGGAACAAGTAGTAAAAGCAGGTATGTGTTTGAGGGAGCCGAGTTAATACAGGTACTAGTTGGGACTTCTATAAATGTTCTTAGGAAGAGTAACATGCAAAGCCATTGGCTCAGATAATCCCTCTAAATTTGACTTAATCTGATGTATTTAACCCAGTTATTATAATATGCAGTTCTCTTTGATCAATCCTCTATTATTCAGCTATCATTCCACTTATTAATCCAACAAATATTTATTGAAGTGCCTAGGATGATTATGTGCTATAGAAAAGGCAAGGACGTTTACTGTGGGGGATTGTGAGCCCAGTGGGTATGATGAACATGTTTGAAGCAAAAGACAATAATCACACCCAACCAGCTCCAATTCAGCTCAACTGTAGAATCCAGCAATAATAGTACAGATGGCCTAAAGTACATCTGTGTGTATCTGTACGTGTGCACACACCCATGTATATATATTTATCTATCTGTACAAACACTACATATGTATACACACTATCTATGTAATATATAATATATGTATAATGCATATAAATTCTAACAAGTGTATTTGTGTTATCTTTAAAATAGAACGATTGTATCTTGAAGTGGTAAATGCAGAGAATTGGTTTTTATTGTTGATCTGTGGATTTAATGATTTTTAGGTGAAAAGGATGTTTAAGTGTACAATTTCTTTTCTTAATTTAATATATTTATGTAAATGCATGCCTGAAATTTGGTTAGATTGGCTGTGTTTTGTGTCCTTTAACATGATCAAATGTATTAAACTTTATCTTATGACCTGATGTACATGTGCTATTCTAAATTTCTTTTTTATTTTGGTATTTAAAAGTATTTCCTAAATATTCATATTGTTATATAAATGCTTATTTTAAATATTCTATACTCAAATGACTTCTTCAAAATATTCTTGCTTTTTGTCACTTTTCATGTTCTGATTTTAAAACGTTATTCCCCAAAGTATATGCCAATGTTAAGGGTCAGTTATTGCATATATATGACCATATCAAAATATTTAAACATGGTCAATAAGCTATTTTGAGCGTAAATTTTAAATCTGCCAATATTCTTTAGAAAGCAAAATTATTTCACCTGAGTCTCCTTTCTTCCTGAATAAATACATCTTTTTGACTCATTGAGAAGAAAAGCTGTTTCTCCCTAAAACATGTTTATTTCAAAGGGAATAAAAAGCATTATAAGTGTCATAGTCCCTGAGGCCAGATTAGTCTCTAAAAGTTTTAAGTTAGGCAAAATCACCCCATGAAAAGTATCCTGTAGTTCATTTCACAGTGATCTGGGAAGGCCCAGAGTGCTCTATTCCTCACGCACGGCCCTTCTGGTTCTTAGCTTGCATCCCCACCACTCAGCACTTAATCACCCTGTGTTTCCTGTGCAGAGCTGGTCTTCCCACCAGATTATAAATCTCCTGAGGATACCTTCACTTCTTTTTTTTTTTTTTCAAAGATTTTATTTATTTATTAGTGAGAGACACAGAGAGAGAGAGAGAGACAGAGATATAGGCAGAAGGAGAAGCAGGCTCCATGCAGGAAGCCTGATGTGGGACTTGATCCCGTGACTCGATCACGTCCTGGGCCAAAGACAGACACTCAACCACTGAGCCACCCAGGAGTCCCGATATCTTCACTTCTATAATCCCTGACAGACCTAGAACAGCTTCTGAATAATTGCCATAAAGAAAATGATAATCCTATGTATGTAACAGACTAGAGACTCAAGTGTTTCTTGCTGTTGCTAATCTCTCTGGGTTCCCTCAGTCTCCCTGGATTGGCTTCTGAACTCTGCCATCACCAATGTAATAAATTCCCCTGCATTAAATTCCCTTTGTTGTGAACACTGGAAATGGTTCCTGTTTTCCTTTTTTTAGAAACTGATACATGTATTCATAAAAGTGCTTCAGACACAGATGAGGAGAGAGAACATAGTGGAACTGCAAAGGGACATGATGAGATCTCCCGGAGGAGAACACATTCAGAAATCATTGCCTTGAATCCCAGCGTGATCACAGGAAGATGTAATCAGTGAGATCCTACCTAAACCAGATACAAACTCTTGAATTATTTAGGCAGCTACCGATGGAAAAGGCCATTATACTCAACAGTTGACATTAAGAATCTTCATACCTCACATATGTACTATCAGTTTCTAAAACAAAACAAAATGAAAAACTATCAGCTTCTAATTTTGTCCAGGAATCTGATTGCTAATGTAAGAGATAGTTCTTTGAACTTGCTTCTTTGCACTCACATTTTTTTTTTTAAGATTTTTTTAAGCTAATGTACGATTTCCAAAGGAAGTACAACCTAAAATAGCAGCTACACCTAGTATCTCATCAGAAAAAAAACACAGTTTTTCCTATTTGGAGTCCCAAACAGGTCCCTCTGGAGATTAAATCCTATCATCATTCAAAGAAATGAGAAGATAAAAGGAAGAAAAACAACTTGGATGAAATATTTCTTCTGCATTTCCATAATTTGATTTATGTTTGATTTCCATGCAATATCTTTGATGATTAAAACAAACAATTTTAAAAAGGGAAAGAGGGGCAGGAAGAGGGAGTGAGAAGCCTGAGTAGCTCCTGACTGAAACTCATTCTTCTTGGGGACATGCCCACATCAGAAACTACTTGAGCTCATTCTTATAACTTAATAAGATGTTGTCAGATTCTTTTGACATATTTTTAGCTTTATAATTAAAATTACTTGATGCAAAATCCGTGTGCTTCATGTAAAGCAATTTATATTATCATAGTGTGTTCTATGATCTGCAGTTACTAAAAGCCATGTGTGCCAGGTGTATTGGCAGCAACTCTGGGCTGTAGCTGTGAGATGTGGATCCTGGGCTCATGTCTCTAGCTCATAAGCCAGGTGATACTGCATAAGTTTCTCAACGTACCAGGACTCAGTTTCCTTATGTAGAAAATGAGAGACTCAACCTTAACAGGTATTGCTATTAGATGTTACTAATCCCAGGATTTGTGTGGATTGCAGATCTGAAATTGGCACATCTTAAGAGTCTGTTAATTACCCCATTTCATTTATTTGTGGTGGCTAAATAATTAGAAAAGAAAGTCTTACTCATTTTTCTCGAGGAGTCTCCCAGCCTCTTCTCCTACCTTCTGGGCTTCTCTATTGTTTTCTCTGATGTGCTCTTGGAATCTCCTTTTTCTGCTCCTTCCATCTGAGCATGGTTCATTCTTAAGTCCTTTCAGGTTTCCTACAGTTCTCACTCTAAATTTCTACCACACTATCTAATCATTTTCTTTTGTGCTGAAGAAATACACTGTTATGGGGAGGCTACATTCCCTCCAGTACCCTAAATGTTTACTTTTGCTACCAGAACCTGTCGGGAACATTATTTTGTCTTCCACGAACTATATTCTCAAAAAGACTGCTCTAGGCACCCTACCTGGCAGATAGTACCATATTCTAGCCAGATGCAGGGCATAAATGCCTGATACATACCATCTAAAAAGTGGACAGTTCATGATACAGAAATGTCAGCCTTAAAAACAAAATAGCCAGTTATTTAACCAGCAAAAATAGTTTATTTGAGAATAGCAGAGGAATTACAATTTGGGACATGCAAGATATGGTGAACCATAGGCAAATCCAAAGAATAAAGGAGAGGGGCTTGCTCTTATAAGGGAAGGAAGGGAGTAGGGAGGGATTATTTTAAACAAAGGTCTGTTGGAGGAGAGCAAGAATTCAGGTAGTGGTGGTTTCTCATTGGCTGGGGTGTTGCTAGGCAAGAGGAAAATCTTCCTTCTTTCTTCTGGAGTATGTAAAGTAAGCTTCTTCCTGCTGGGGGATGTAAAGTAAGCTGTGATTAATGGTACATGAGTGAGAACTCTCCCTTCCTTGCTCTCTGACTCTATTTTGTTTTTTTTTTTTTTTTTTTTTTTTTTTTTTTTTTTTTTATTTATTTATTTTTTTTATTTATTGGTGTTCAATTTACTAACATACAGAATACCCAGTGCCCGTCACCCATTCACTTCCACCCCCCGCCCTCCTCCCCTTCTACCACCCCTAGTTCGTTTCCCAGAGTTAGCAGTCTTTACCTTCTGTCTCCCTTTCTGATATTTCCCACACATTTCTTCTCCCTTCCCTTATTTTCCCTTTCACTATTATTTATATTCCCCAAATGAATGAGAACATATAATGTTTGTCCTTCTCTGACTGACTTACTTCACTCAGCATAATACCCTCCAGTTCCATCCACGTTGAAGCAAATGGTGGGTATTTGTCATTTCTAATAGCTGAGTAATATTCCATTGTATACATAAACCACATCTTCTTTATCCATTCATCTTTCGTTGGACACCGAGGCTCCTTCCACAGTTTGGCTATAGTGGCCATTGCTGCTAGAAACATCGGGGTGCAGGTGTCCCGGCGTTTCATTGCATTTGTATCTTTGGGGTAAATCCCCAACAGTGCAATTGCTGGGTCGTAGGGCAGGTATATTTTTAACTGTTTGAGGAACCTCCACACAGTTTTCCAGAGTGGCTGCACCAGTTCACATTCCCACCAACAGTGTAAGAGGGTTCCCTTTTCTCCGCATCCTCTCCAACATTTGTTGTTTCCTGCCTTGTTAATTTTCCCCATTCTCACTGGTGTGAGGTGGTATCTCATTGTAGTTTTGATTTGTATTTCCCTGATGGCAAGTGATGCAGAGCATTTTCTCGTATGCATGTTGGCCATGTCTATGTCTTCCTCTGTGAGATTTCTGTTCATGTCTTTTGCCCATTTCATGATTGGATTGTTTGTTTCTTTGGTGTTGAGTTTAATAAGTTCTTTATAGATCTTGGAAACTAGCCCTTTATCTGATGTGTCATTTGCAAATATATTCTCCCATTCTGTAGGTTGTCTTTGAGTTTTGTTGACTGTATCCTTTGCTGTGCAAAAGCTTCTTATCTTGATGAAGTCCCAATAGTTCATTTTTGCTTTTGTTTCTTTTGCCTTCGTGGATGTATCTTGCAAGAAGTTACTATGGCCGAGTTCAAAAAGGGTGTTGCCTGTGTTCTTCTCTAGGATTTTGATGGAATCTTGTCTCACATTTAGATCTTTCATCCATTTTGAGTTTATCTTTGTGTATGGTGAAAGAGAGTGGTCTAGTTTCATTCTTCTGCATGTGGATGTCCAATTTTCCCAGCACCATTTATTGAAGAGACTGTCTTTCTTCCAATGGATAGTCTTTCCTCCTTTATCGAATATTAGTTGCCCATAAAGTTCAGGGTCCACTTCTGGATTCTCTATTCTGTTCCACTGATCTATGTGTCTGTTTTTGTGCCAGTACCACACTGTCTTGATGACCACAGCTTTGTAGTACAACCTGAAATCTGGCATTGTGATGCCCCCAGATATGGTTTTCTTTTTTAAAATTCCCCTGGCTATTCGGGGTCTTTTCTGATTCCACACAAATCTTAAAATAATTTGTTCTAACTCTCTGAAGAAAGTCCATGGTATTTTGATAGGGATTGCATTAAACGTGTATATTGCCCTGGGTAACATTGACATTTTCACAATATTAATTCTGCCAATCCATGAGCATGGAATATTTTTCCATCTCTTTGTGTCTTCCTCAATTTCTTTCAGAAGTGTTCTATAGTTTTGAGGGTATAGATCCTTTACATCTTTGGTGAGGTTTATTCCTAGGTATCTTATGCTTTTGGGTGCAATTGTAAATGGGATTGACTCCTTAATTTCTCTTTCTTCAGTCTCATTGTTAGTGTATAGAAATGCCACTGACTTCTGGGCATTGATTTTGTATCCTGCCACGCTACCGAATTGCTGTATGAGTTCTAGCAATCTTGGGGTGGAGACTTTTGGGTTTTCTATGTAGAGTATCATGTCATCGGCGAAGAGAGAGAGTTTGACTTCTTCTTTGCCAATTTGAATGCCTTTAATGTCTTTTTGTTGTCTGATTGCTGAGGCTAGGACTTCCAGTACTATGTTGAATAGCAGTGGTGAGAGTGGACATCCCTGTCTTGTTCCTGATCTTAGGGGAAAGGCTCCCAGTGCTTCCCCATTGAGAATGATATTTGCTGTGGGCTTTTCATAGATGGCTTTTAAGATGTCGAGGAATGTTCCCTCTATCCCTACACTCTGAAGAGTTTTAATCAGGAATGGATGCTGTATTTTGTCAAATGCTTTCTCTGCATCCAATGAGAGGATCATATGGTTCTTGGTTTTTCTCTTGCTGATATGATGAATCACATTGATTGTTTTACGGGTGTTGAACCAGCCTTGTGTCCCAGGGATAAATCCTACTTGGTCATGGTGAATAATTTTCTTAATGTACTGTTGGATCCTATTGGCCAGTATCTTGTTGAGAATTTTTGCATCCATGTTCATCAGGGATATTGGTCTGTAATTCTCCTTTTTGGCGGGGTCTTTGTCTGGCTTTGGAATTAAGGTGATGCTGGCTTCATAGAACGAATTTGGAAGTACTCCATCTCTTTCTATCTTTCCAAACAGCTTTAGGAGAATAGGTATGATTTCTTCTTTAAACGTTTGATAAAATTCTCCTGGGAAGCCATCTGGCCCTGGACTCTTGTGTCTTGGGAGGTTTTTGATGACTGCTTCAATTTCCTCCCTGGTTATTGGCCTGTTCAGGTTTTCTATTTCTTCCTGTTCCAGTTTTGGTAGTTTGTGGCTTTCCAGGAATGCGTCCATTTCTTCTAGATTGCCTAATTTATTGGCGTATAGCTGTTCATAATATGTTTTTAAAATCGTTTGTATTTCCTTGGTGTTGGTAGTGATCTCTCCTTTCTCATTCATGATTTTATTAATTTGAGTCTTCTCTCTCTTCTTTTTAATAAGGCTGGCTAATGGTTTATCTATCTTATTAATTCTTTCAAAGAACCAACTCCTGGTTCTGTTGATCTGTTCCACAGTTCTTCTGGTCTCGATTTCGTTGAGTTCTGCTCGAATCTTTATTAACTCCCTTCTTCTCTTGGGTGTAGGATCTATTTGCTGTTTTTTCTCTAGCTCCTTTATGTGTAAGGTTAGCTTTTGTATTTGAGTTCTTTCCAGTTTTTGAATGGATGCTTGTATTGCGATGTATTTCCCCCTTAGGACTGCTTTTGCTGCATCCCAAAGATTTTGAACGGTTGTATCTTCATTCTCATTAGTTTCCATGAATCTTTTTAATTCTTCCTTAATTTCCTGGTTGACCCTTTTATCTTTTAGCAGGATGGTCCTTAACCTCCATGTGTTTGAGGTCCTTCCAAACTTCTTGTTGTGATTTAGTTCTAATTTCAAGGCATTATGGTCCGAGAATATGCAGGGGACAATCCCAATCTTTTGGTATCGGTTCAGACCCGATTTGTGACCCAATATGTGGTCTATTCTGGAGAAAGTTCCGTGTGCGCTTGAGAAGAATGTGTATTCAGTTGAGTTTGGATGTAAAGTTCTGTAGATATCTGTGAAATCCATCTGGTCCAGTGTATCATTTAAAGCTCTCGTTTCTTTGGAGATGTTTTGCTTAGAAGACCTATCGAGTATAGAAAGAGCTAGATTGAAGTCACCAAGTATAAGTGTATTATTATCTAAGTATTTCTTCACTTTGGTTAATAATTGATTTATATATTTGGCAGCTCCCACATTCGGAGCATATATATTGAGGATTGTTAAGTCCTCTTGTTGAATAGATCCTTTAAGTATGATATAGTGTCTCTCTTCATCTCTCACTACAGTCTTTGGGGTAAATTTTAGTTTATCTGATATAAGGATGGCTACCCCTGCTTTCTTTTGAGGACCATTCGAATGGTAAATGGTTCTCCAACCTTTTATTTTCAGGCTGTAGGTGTCCTTCTGTCTAAAATGAGTCTCTTGTAGACAGCAAATAGATGGGTCCTGCTTTTTTATCCAGTCTGAAACCCTGCGCCTTTTGATGGGGTCATTAAGCCCGTTCACATTCAGAGTTACTATTGACAGATATGAGTTTAGTGTCATCATGATATCTATTCAGTCTTTGTTTTTGTGGACTGTTCCACTGAACTTCTTCTTAAAGGGGAATTTTAAGAGGCCCCCTTAAAATTTCTTGCAGAGCTGGTTTGGAGGTCACATATTCTTTTAGTTGCTGCCTGTCTTGGAAGCTCTTTATCTCTCCTTCCATTTTGAATGAGAGCCTTGCTGGATAAAGTATTCTTGGTTGCATGTTCTTCTCATTTAGGACCCTGAATATATCCTGCCAGCCCTTTCTGGCCTGCCAGGTCTCTGTGGAGAGGTCTGCTGTTACCCTAATACTCCTCCCCATAAAAGTCAGGGATTTCTTGTCTCTTGCTGCTTTAAGGATCTTCTCCTTATCTTTGGAATTTGCAAGCTTCACAATTAAATGTCGAGGTGTTGAACGGTTTTTATTGATTTTAGGGGGGGATCTCTCTATTTCCTGGATCTGAATGCCTGTTTCCCTTCCCAGATTAGGAAAGTTTTCAGCTAGAATTTGTTCAAATACATATTCTGGCCCTCTGTCCCTTTCGGCGCCCTCGGGAACCCCAATTAAACGTAGGTTTTTCTTCCTCAGGCTGTCGTTTATTTCCCTTAATCTATCTTCATGGTATTTTAATTGTTTGTCTCTTTTTTCCTCAGTTTCCCTCTTTGCTATCAACTTGTCTTCTAGGTCACTCACTCGTTCTTCCACCTCGTTAACCCTCGTCGTTAGGACTTCTAGTTTGGATTGCATCTCATTCAATTGATTTTTAATTTCTGCCTGATTAGCTCTAAATTCTGCAGTCATGAAGTCTCTTGAGTCCTTTATACTTTTTTCTAGAGCCACCAGTAGCTGTATAATAGTGCTTCTGAATTGGCTTTCTGACATTGAATTGTAATCCAGATTTTGTAACTCTGTGGGAGAGAGGACTGTTTCTGATTCTTTCTTTTGAGGTGAGGTTTTCCTTCTAGTCATTTTGCTCAGTGCAGAGTGGCCAAAAGCAAGTTGTATTGGGAAAAAGAGAAAAAGAGAGGAGAGAAAGAAGGAAAGAAAAGAGAAAGAGAAAAAAAGGGAAAAAAAAACGAAAAAAAAAAAAAAAAAAAAAAAAAGAAAAAGAGAAAGAAAAAGAAAGGAGAAAAAAAGGGGGTGGGGGAAGGAAACAAATCAAAAAGCAAAACAAAACAAAACAAAACAAAACAAAACAAAACAAAAGAACCACCGGGGAGTATCTTCTGATTCTGTGTACTTTAAGTCCCTTGGCTCCTCCTGGAAGTTGTCAGTCCAGCTGATCTTCTGGGGGAGGGGCCTGTTGTGCTGATTTTTCAGGTGTTAGCAGTTGGGGGAGCTGCTGTGCCCCTGCCTGGTGCAGGGCTCGGTGGGGGTTGTTTACCCCGTGAGGCCGCAGGAGGAACAGCCCCAGTGGCAGGGCAGCTCTGGAAACCTGGATTCAGCTCCGGCAGGAACCACGGAGCTCTCCGTCTGCAGGGCCTGGAGGCTCCGGGGCGGGGCCGCTGATCTGCTCAGCTGGGGCAGGAGCGTCCTCGCTGTCCTGGGCCCTCCCGGCCTCTGCCTGTCCCGGGGGAGGCGGGATCCTGGGCTGTGTCCCGGCGCCCTGTGCTCCGGAGCCTGCGCTGGTGGATTCGCGCTCCCGGGCCGCGCAGCCCCCTCCGCGGAGCCGCCGCCCAAGTCCCTCCGAGCTGCTCCTGGAACCGCGCAGCCCCCTCTGCACGGAGCCTCTTCCTCTGCCCGAGCCCCTCCGCGCTGCTCCCGGGGCCGCGCAGCCCCCTCCGCGGAGCCGCCGCCCGAGCCCCTTCAGCTGCTCCGGGTCCCGCCGGGTCCCGCCGGGTCCCGCCGTGCGCGCTGCAGCCCTTAGGGAGCTCGGCGCACTCTCCTGGGCGCGCAGTTGCTGTTACTGTCCCCGGGAGCCCGAGGGCATCCCCGCCCTCCTGGGTCCTGCTCCACCTCCCCGCGAGCCCCTTTCCGCCCGGGAAGGTCGGTGCAGCTCCTGCTCCTCCGGGACGGGGCTCTCCTGTCCTGGGGACACTCGCTCCGGCCTCAGCCCGGCTCCTCGCGGGGCCCCTCCCCCTTGGAGGCCTTTGTTCCTTTATTTCTTTTTCCCCGTCTTCCTACCTTGATAGAAGCGCGAACTCTTCTCACTGTCGCATTCCAGCTGGTCTCTCTTTAAATCTCAGGCCGAATTCATAGATTTTCAGGATAATTTGAAGGTTTTCTAGGTAGTTTGGTGGAGACAGGTGATTTGGAGACCCTACTCTTCCGCCATCTTGCTCCTCCCCCTCTGACTCTATTTTGAATTAGGTTTTCTTTATTTTCACATTTGCCCCTTTGGATCTAGATCTTTCCTCAAATGCATCAGTACTCAAGTATCTGGTTATTTATTTATTAAATGTTTGTCTATGTTCCTTGATGCCAGGAAGGACCTTTCCTGAGAGTTATGTCCCATATTGCAGAGGAGAGCAGGTGGTGATGGAAACTATAGAAGCCACATTTGAACAACAATGAAAGTATAAGGCGGAGCTCTTAAGCATTTTCCATCCTCACATTCATACCTTGTCTAGATTGTATGCATTGGAAATCATCTCAAAGCATTGAGCTAACATCATTCTATTTTTAGTGCATCACTTCTGCAGAGATTTGACAGGTAATAGGTATGAAGTTTAAAAATAATTATGCAAAACAGAATTAAAAATAACATGTCAAATCCAAGTTATAGGACAGTTCTAAACCATGACTGTAAGACCTGAAAGTAGCCAACTGAACAAAGAATCAGGGAGAGTTGGGCAAAATTTGTTATAATCAGTGTGCTTGTTCCCTGATCTTGTATAATTGGGCTTCTACCTCTCTACTGGCATTTATTCAGATACAACAGGTGGTATTGGCTATTGCACAAATGCCTCCTTCTTCAGCAAGTAGGTAATCAAGGGCTATAAGATTGTCCAAAACTACCTTAGCCAGTGAGTCAAGTGATCATTGTTGGGCTGCTACTGCTTTGGCTGTGAATCTCTTAACAATGGGGAGAGATTTCTGATCATGGACATTCATTGGCACTTACTGTGACCCAAGGGAAAAAGGCTGTCCCTACTGAGGCAAACTCAGAGTCATGTGTGGCTCCTGGAAGTTGCTGTTTAAGATAGCCATGGAGGCTTAATGGGATGAACCAATGGGAGGACAAATGGAAAGCTTCTAAGTTGTTATGGATATCAAAAGGGACAGTTAAATGTCCTAATAAACATTGACCTCCAATTCACCAACTATCTAACATTCATATGCCCGTGAAAATACCATCCACCACAGACAAAAAAGAAGCCAGGAGGAGCACAGAGGCTCTAGATAAGGTCTGGTCATTGAAAGATCCATTAGCTGAAATGTCCTGATTGACCTTTTAGGCAAAGAACAACATTCTGTGAGGTACCATCCACTCCTAAAGAGGCCTTTTTTAAAAGCCTTGAAGAAAGAGTTAACCTTTTGCATCTCCCTTGGGTGCAGGGGGACAGATCATATTTAAATAAGGAAAAAAACATGGGGAACTGAATAGCATACGATTTTCAAAAGTGGAAGTGTTTAGTTGAGATAGTACAGTATGGGAACACCTGGCTCTAATATCCTAAGCCAATAGTTTACACTGGTAATCTTGCAGGTATAATTGATGTGGCAAGGGGAACTAAAGAGATTGTTACAGGTTAAGACCAAGAGGAATCAGATATCATGAACATATCCAACCATCAGAAAGGTACCCCTCTCCTTTTTTTTCTTCTCTCTTTTCTTTCAGCAGGCTCCACACCCAGCATAGAGCCCAATGTGGGGCTTGAACTCACAACCCTGAGATCAAGACCTGAGCTAAGACCAAGTCAGACACCCAACTGACTGAGCCACCCAGGTGCCCCAAGGTTTTCCCCTTTTGCAACAGATTGGGGAAAGTGAATAAAAGCATTGTCTTAAAGAAAGAGAAAAATAAGGTAAACAGGGAAAAGGTATACAGGTCTGAAGAAAAAAAAAAAGCTAACTTAAAAAAGGTATAAAAGTCTAGTCCAGTCACCTTGGGAAAGCTGTCTGCTTCAGCTGTCATCTGCTCCAATTCCTGGTAAGTCCCTTTCAGGGAGGGAGTCTTTCTGAAGGCATCCTTTCCAGTGATGAAATCTTCATCATACTCTTTAGATTATGATGTCTGATGTTTTTGTTTCCTGGGAGTGCACTTTGGAAAGTCTACTCTACTGAAGTACAGTTCTTTCCAACAGAAGCAGTTGGACTTAACCACACTGAAACTACCCCCTTTTATCAGTTGTGGATTAAAGTAAACTGGATGCAGTGGGCATCCTGGGAGTATCTCAAAAGAAGAGAGGATACGGGTTCCAAAAGAAGGAGATCTAAGATTCAGAAGAAGCAACGGTGGTGCTTTTAGCCAGGGTATTTGAAGAGTTTCTACAAATCTGTCAATTAAGTCTTCATAATCCCATTAGTCCTGGAAGTTGAGGGTGATAATCTCAGTGAAAATGCTGTAGAACTGGCCAAACAGTGCAAACTTGTCAAAGTACCTGGCCAGTCAAGTGGGTTCCCCAATCACCATGTAGTTCAAAAGTTGGGGGGTGGTTCTCCAAGTATGAAGGATCCTTTCTAATAGAATTTTAGCCATGGAGAAAGCAGTAGCCTGTCCACAAGGAGAACAGGCTCTTATTAAACTTATGCAAATAGTTTTATTACCATGAAAATAAAAATACTCATTGAGTTCTTGAATTCTTGAGGTATCAGATAGGGAGAAAAAGTCATTGTTTTATGTATGTTCACAAAGATATATTTTACCAAATTGCTGCAATTCACAGATAGTTTGAGAAAAGTTTCCTTTAATTCAATTCAATGGTATGAAGTTACTATAGATCTGTATTCAAAAGAACTTGTCAGAGTCCTTTTTATGAATTTCTCTGAAGGAGAAACACATTTGGTTTTGTTGTTGTTGTTTTAAAGATTTATTTTAGAGAGAAAGAAAAAGAGAGTGTGAGGGGAGGGGCAGAAGGAGACTCAAGCAGACTCTCCCCTCTGAGCTCAGAGCCCAACCTGGGGCTCAGTCCCAGGAGCCATAAGATAATGATCTGAGCAAAAACCAAGAGTCTGACACTCAGGCACCCCAAGATGAAACACATTTGTAAAAGCATTGAGTAAAGCAATAACTGCCTATAAATGGCAAAAGGTTTATTTTTCTTATTTTTGTGACATACATTTTATTTTTTAAAAAATTTTTTTTTAATTTTTATTTATTTATGATAGTCACAGAGAAAGAGAGAGAGAGGCGCAGAGACACAGGCAGAGGGAGAAGCAGGCTCCATGCACCGGGAGCCCGATGTGGGATTCGATCCCGGGTCTCCAGGATCGCGCCCTGGGCCAAAGGCAGGCGCCAAACCGCTGCGCCACCCAGGGATCCCTGTGATATACATTTTAAAATGATGACTGATAACATTATTTCAGGACATGTTGAGAATTTTAGAAATTGTATATAATTTGTGGGACACTTATATGAACACATGCCTATAAAAATATAAGGTAAAGAAGGTTTAGTGTTACTTTTGACAATGTTTCCCATGTAATTTAACATATCAAATAAGCCTCATTGGATTAACATCTCCCTTTTTATAAGGAAAGAGAATGAATCCTTTGAGATGTTCTAAGGGTCCTCTGAAAAAAAAACCAACCTAGTCCCTATAGTCTAAAAGACTTGGAATTTGGTTTGGGGAAGTTTGTGAAAAATATCAAAATGTTTTGCACAGTTGACCAAATAGGATCACAGGAAATTATAAAACAATATTTAATTATTCATTTAACCAAAGTGCCCAAAAGATTTCAAAGACAAGTAAAGGAGGCATGACAGCAAAAGCCTTAGTTCATTTTATAATCGTAGTACAATTAACATGTGGTGCTATATTAATTTCAGGTGTACAACATAATGATTCAACATTTCTATGCATCACTCCGTGCTCATGGAGGGAAGTGTACTCTTAATCCCCTTCACCTGTTTTGCCCATCCCTCCCCTCTGGCAACCACCAGTTTATTTTCTGTATTTAAGAATCTGGGGGTTTTGTCTGTTTGTTCTTTTAATAGAGAAAACTCAGCTTTTCTAAGTAATCAATGACCCGATAAAGAAAAAACACAGAATCTCTGTTTGCTAGACAAATTACATTAAAGATAAATAAACTTTGTTTACAATTTCTTATTAAGAGACCAATAATCCAAACAAATCCACAACAAAAAGTCATCCTTTTAACAGAGAGAAATTCTAATTTTGCATGAATGTATTCTAATATTAAAGCTGATTTTTAAATAAGTTCATTTTAATCTTAGCCAGCTTGACCACATATTAAAATTCTTTTTTAAAGATGTCTATTCCGCAAACTTTCTAGAACTTACTATTCTCTTACTGACAATGCACATCTTACTTTCTTTGCCTCCTTCTCATATATGGTCATTCTCTTCCCTCCTTATTGTCCCTACGAGTTTATTTTTACATAGATTAATTAGAATTCTTAACCATTAGAATCCTTAATTCATAGTGAAAATTAAGAAGTAAGCAATTGTGGACTGACAGATTTATAAATACATTTTATGATATCTAGAAGCATATGCCCTTTTCAATAGTACGGTCTTTCGGTGTGGCACAAGACATGATTACTTGCAGTCCCAAATTTAACTTTAGTTTCTCTGTAATAAGAAGCCAAAAGTAGATAAACCTCTGTTCAGTGACTAATGTTTTAGTGTTTTATCTTCCTTGGAAAATGATCCAGATATTTAATGAAATTCCAACGTTTAATTTAACTTAGCAGAACTCGACAGTTTCAAGTTACCAAAAAGATTTGTGGAAGCTACTTCTTTAACTACACATACCATAAAACATAATTATGGCATCTAAAAACTCTTATCCCATTTTTATCTGTCTTAATCATTCGTTCCCAACAATTATGTTTACATTACTCACAAAAACATTATGAGACATTAGGCAAAGTTAGTCATCATCTCAAGTGGATTTTCTTGCTAACAAGTTTTGTAACGGAACATGAATTTATTTGACTAGTAAACCCAGGTGGAATCAGTTATTTATTGGCATTGTATTTAATGCTGTTAACTCTGAAGACATGCCTATTTTTATTTAAGCAACAACTTAAAAGGAGCTTTTATTTATCGAAGATGATCTCAGCTCATGTGAACTCAAAAAATATTTGGGTTTGTTAATTTACATAAGTGCTTATTTTTCTTTAAGCCAATTAAATAGGGCTCTTTACAAATTAATTTTGCCAATATGATCTACAGGTAGAAAAATACCACATATCCATAACATACATAACATACAAATAGGCCCAGAGACCCTATACCTTTTGTTTAAAACATTTTAGCCATGTCTCAGTATGTTGGATTTGGGCTTACCTTAGTGGCCTCATTCTAACTAGATGACCTCTGTAAAAGGTTGTATCTCCAAATAAGGACACGTTCTGAAGCGCTGAGGTTCGAACTCTAACATAGGAATTTTGTGAGGGAGACACAATTCAACTCATAATGCCATGCTCCAGAAATGGCACCACACTTACTGAGGCCCCGTTTCCACTGTCTTACAGGTAGGTGCTTCTCAAGCTCCCCTGTGCCTCTAGTCACTCGGGGACTTTACTAAAGTACAATTTTGATTCAGTAGATCCAGGGTGGGGCCTGAGATTTCGTGTCTCTAATAAATCCCCAGGCCAGGTCACACTTTGAATGGCGAGGATCTAAAGCATGGTCCATAGGCTGTTTTCACTCTAAGGACAGCAGAGTATCACTGTCCTCGATGGAAACATGGCTCTGTCTCCAAAAGGGAAAGAAGCAAATGTCTTACATCTTAATACCAGGCTTGTGCTTAATGGAGTAGAATGTGCACCAGAGCACAGAGTAAATATTCATGCGTGGCAGTCAGTCATTCCCACGATGTGGAGCTGGGGCTGCCCGTTGTTGTTACTACAGTTACTGTTTTCATTTTCGGCATTGTAATCGCACAAACAAGTACAATATTTTCATGTATGCTGGAATTCATCTATCTGTTCAAAATAAACTTAAACTGGGCTGCTGAGGCTGTATGTCCCATAAATAAAATCTATGTTAGTTTAAAGCTGTGGAAATTGTGCCAAGATAGTATGTAATAATAACAGGAAACTGTGAAAGACTCCTATCAAGAGAAAAAACCTTAAAAAGGAAAATATCACTATGAATAAAAATATTTAAATGAAGATATAGACTTGAAAAAATAGAAAATAACTTCTGTGTTATATTGAGTTTTCAGAGATAAAGTTTTATACCTTTATCATAACACCAAGATATAATCATGTTACTTAGAGTTATAAACATAAAAGAATTATATCAAAATGCCTTGGAAGCAACTTTTAACACTGTTCACTAAAGAATAATACTATCTGATTCAAATATTTATGCACTTTTTAGCGCAGGTCTGTCCACTAGAACTTTCTGTGATGATAAAAATGTATTAGGTCTGCACTGTCTGTTATAGTAGCCACTAGCCAGTTACATGTGGCTATCGAGCCCTTGAAATGTGGCTGATGTGACTGAGGAACTGAATGTTTAATTTTATTTAGTTTTAATTAAATTTGAATTTAAGTTACCAATATGAAATAGAATGTCTTTTTATATTGGCTGCTTCAAAAGCTAGAACTAAAGGTAATTCAGACAGGTTAGTTTAAATGTTTTGGTGATGTGCTTGTTTCATAATCCCTTATATATATATATTATTCACATTGAAATGTTTCGTATTCCCTGTAACTTTGTTCTGTTTTGATCTTGTAGCTTATTCGAAATAGCATACTGTACTATTGCAGTACCAAAGAGTACTGTATACTCTTCGCTCTGAGATTTTTTACATTGGCTTTGGACCAAAACCAATAAAATTTTTAACTCTAGGTATAGTTTTATAGTACAGTTAACCATTATGCATGTGTGGAAACTATGCACTGTAATAATGTGTATGCACATCTCTGAGTATAAACAAGTGAAGAAGTAGCACCACACACACAGAGTGCTGGTGGACAGACACTTGTCATGTGCCAAACTTCCCAAAGCACAGACAGAGGAACCAGGGTCATGAGAGTATAACTGTGTGCTTTTATTTTGGGTTGTATAAAATTCTCCTGGAAAAGAAGAATTTTGGAGCAATAATCAACATTTAGAGAGAAAAAAATCCGTTAGGCTGCCTGTAAGATTCAGTTCTAACAATTTTACCACATGCAACCTGATGTGCCTGTGAGGCATGAGCCTGTGAGGCTCCCATATTGTACAGACTGACTTTAGAGCCCATAGACATAACCTCTGTGCTCTCCCGCCTCACAAAGTATATTAAATGTGTACAGAACTTTAACTTAATTCTCTGTTCTTCTATTTTCATTATTTAACAGAGTCACAGTTTATTGCATCATGCAAGCCCTGCAGGGCCACTATGTAAGGTATGGCCAAGCAGAGGGTCTGGGACCCAAAGGAAGTGGAAAGTGGAGTGAAGAAAAGATCTTTCCCTAAATGAAAATAGACACAAAAGGCACAAGACGGTAGCAATTCAGCTAAACCAAGTGGAAATAAGTGGGAGTGAAAATAATAATACCTAATCCTTACATAATGCTATGTGCCAGGCACCTGTTCTAAGTACCACAAGACCATGAAGTCTGAGAATTTCACTCTCCTTAGAAGCTAACAAGTTAGCCTGCCACACTTTCATGAACGCTGGCAGGAGACACGACACTCCTGGCTCAGAGACAAAGGACAGTTTATTACTCAAAACGATAGCCATAACCAGCATCTAGTTTTCTGAGCTCCCAATTTTATAAAATAACACAGGAAGGGCCAGGTGGTACTTGCACACACAGTGGGTTGAGTTGCAGAAAAGGAACTTTGAGCTTAGGAATGCCAACTCTTTATGATGGACAGTAGGCAAACCTACCTGATCATTTTGTTAGAGGGAGAAGCCACCCCTGTTCTCCAAGGCTGTTTGCTACATAAGCATCCTTGAAAAGAACGTTCAGAACAAAGGCTTTCGGGGCTTCTGCTCTACAAGATGTGCAGAAACGTGGAAGACCCATGAAGGATTGTCGCCCAATGAACACTTCACAAATATTTTTAATTCGCTTAACCTTTACAACAGCCGTGTGAGGTCGGTGTTCTCACGCCATTTCACAAATGAGGAAATAGAGGAACACAATGTTCCCACAGCTATTAAATGGCAGAATGATAAAATAAAAATAAATAAATAAATAAAAATAAATGGCAGAATGAGAATTTGAAGTCAACAATTGGGCTCCAGGAGCCGCATTGTCCAACAGGACCATTACGTGAGCCCTGTGTATCACCTAACATGTTCTAGTAGCCACAGTTAAAAAGTAAAATAAGAAACAAGTGAAACTATTTTTAATAATATATTTTATGTAACGCCATGTACCCAGGATATGATTTCAACATGTAATCGATATATAAATTATTCATGAAATAGTTTATATTCTTTTTTACACTTAGTCTTTGAAAACTAGTGTGTACTCTACACGTACAATACATTGTAATTCAGACATGAAATTTTTATCAAAACTACTTGACAGTTGAAAAAGTAGATTCACGTACCCAATTTGTGGCAAGTAGACTTAAAAGCTTCCAATAACTGAATCAAGTCTTGGTTTTTGAAGGTGTACTAATCAGGATGAAACAATTTAAACGTTCATTTCTTCAGTCACAGTAGCCACATTCCAAGTGCTCATCAGCTAGTGAACAACACAGTGGCTCCCATATTGTACAGACTGACTTTAGAGCCCATAGACATAACCTCTGTGCTCTCCCGCCTCACAAAGTATATTAAATGTGTACAGAACTTTAACTTAATTCTCTGTTCTTCTATTTTCATTATTTAACAGAGTCACAGTTTATTTCATCCTGCAAGCCCTGCAGGGCCCTTGGGAGAAGCAAAGAGAGGGTAGTGCAGTGGGGAAGCTCAGAGCACAGGCTCTGGTCAGACGGCTCAGCTCGACCCATCACTTCTTAGCACTTCTCGGGTGACAATCAACATATTTCCTGACCTCCTGAAGCCCCAATTTATCCTTAAAGTAGGGCAATAACACCTCTGAGGATTAAATGAAGCCATTCACATAAAGGGCCTGGCCCAGTGCTTGGCACGTAATTCATGCTAAATAAATGTCAGTCATTGTTTGGTAACTAGAGAAAATTTAACACGCCACCAAAAATGTTTAATAGTACCTCATTTTACGATGCCCATTTGCTTCCTGGAGAGAGGCCTTGTTCCCTCAGCGACGTGGCCCAATGTCACCCTCTAGTGCCAGAAACCTTGAACAGCAGGCAGCACATACCAAACCTCCAGAACACCAAACCTCAGAAAAGATGCCTTCATTACTTCAACTTCAGATGCTGGTTGGCTCCAGGTCCCCCAGGCCCTGGCCCTGTTCAACAGTATGCTGGCTTTTAGGCCAGTGCTTCTCAAACTTTAATGTCCTTTCTTACCACTTGCCAGCTAGTCTTGTGAAGAACAGTTGACTCACTAAGTATGAAGTGGAACCTGAGAGTCTATGTTTCTTTTTTTTTTTTTTAAGATTTTATTTATTTATTCATGAGAGACACAGAGAGAAAGAAAGAGGCAGAGACACAGGCAGAGGGAGAAGCAGGCTCCATGCAGGGAGCCGGACATGGGACTCAATCCTGGGTCTCCAGGATCATGCCCTGAAGGTGGCGCTAAACCGCTGAGCCCCCCGGGCTGCCCAGAGTCTGTTTCTAAGCAGATTCTGATTCCAACGTTGCTGCCCCATAAACTCCTCTCTGTGTAGCAACATTTCTGGAAATTCTATTTCACATTCCAACTTTTTTTCAAAAGTAACCTCCAAAGTGTTCGACTAAAAAACTACAGGAATAAACTAAAAATTGTCTTCTTCTCCTGTAGGCCTGTGCAAGGGGAAAAGCCTTAAATGAATACGGAAGCTGAGAAACACCTGAATTTTAAGGATGGCTTCTAAGAACTATGCTCTTAGCAAGAGAAGATGGGGGTGGATGGACCCCAGGGCAATGCTTATTCTATTCCTTTGACTTCAGAATGTAATTCAAGATCATGTATTATTCTAACTGGAAATCTATGAATTAATGATGACTAAATGAGTTACTCTGTGTTCATAGTTCGAGGCCCAGGGTAACTTGGAGTAGATAATGACATAGTGCTGGGATCACTGGACCAGCAGTGGAAATTAAGTCAGAAGTCACTGATCAGTGGTCTTCCCAGTGCCATATTCAAGAGACACTGGAAGGTTAACATTTGGAAGATGTCATGATCTCTTGTTATTTCATATTTGGTAAAATAGATATAAGGATAACTGCTATATTTCTGCAAATGTTAAATAAGGTAACATTGTGAAAGTGTCTCAAAAATAGTGTTCCACACATATAGATGTAATTCATTTGAAGTCTGACAGACAAAATTGGCCATTATCTCTTTGGCATAATAGACAACACCGTTTGGTTCTTCTGTCTGGTAAGGAGAAAAGGGGGAAGGGAGATTGGGGTTTCCTTAAATGTGTCTATTTCTTTGAAAACCTTATTAGGGTTACAATGACTTAATTACTACAAATTTCTAGGTATTTGTGTTGCCTCCCACAAGTGACTGCCAAATTCATGATAATATTTATTCTCATCTTGTTTTCAAACATTTATTTCCGATGATGAGTTTAATACACCATGATACAGTCATATTTTGTTGGTAAGTTTGCTCATTGTCTAGCCAGACTCACTATGTTACCAACTTTGGTAAAAACAAAGTCCACAGGATTTTTCAAAGGCATGCTGAGTATCAAACATGGCAATCACATGGGGGGCCTATAGCATTTATCTCAAAGTGCCGTGATATCATTCTGGACATGAGTTCACATTTTTTTTACCTACTTTCAACCCCTGTTCCCACCAAAGATATATGTGCAGACTGGCCTCTGTACTTCCTTGTTTCTTCGTAAGAAATGATTTGATTTGTTCCTGTTGGCTTCTTAGAAGCTTGTTTTAAAGTGTTTTGCTCCCACTTGTTCTGACTTAGGATCTCATATTAATGTGCTCCCCCTAATTGATCCCATCTACAACATGAGAAATCAACAAAACATTCATATCAATGTATTGTACTTACTACAACATAAAATGAGAAAGAAGTTTGATTACCAAAGTTTTAGAAAAAGAACCAAAAACTGTTGTGCCCAAGATTGCGAATCCGAGAAACCACCAAGGAGCCGACACCAATGCAAGTGCATGAAGGTTTATTTACAAGCTCGAGCTTGGGTCCAAGTGTACCCAACGCAGCGGAGCAGGGAATTGGACCCCGAGACTAAGAGGGGTAGCAGCTTTATAGGGGCCAGTTGCCAATGGGATTGTATCATACGCAGAAAGTTGCACAGTCATGTCGGTTCACATGCAGGTGGCCGATTGAATTACATTTTACCCTATAGTATCCATTTGAGCTGGCCTATTATTTTGGCCAGAATCGGTGGGCAGTTTTGGTGGGCACAAGCGGGGGCGGGGCGGGGGGGTTTACATTGTTATGAGCCGATTTCCGATTTGGGTGTGCCTAGCAGCTTGACTAGGGTGGGGCAGCGCCTTAAGCAATAAGCAAGTCATGGGGGGGGGTAATACAGGAGGTGGCAGGTGCAGCACAAAATGGAGTTAGTACTGTTCTGCTTGTCCAGGGGTAGGGGATTTTTGTTAAATTTCCTGGGTCCCACAAAACAATATAAACCCAGCCCTGCATCTCTATAATGAGAGAAAATCAAAGAAAGAAGGTACAAGAGATGAAGGGAAAGAAGAAGGAGAAAAAAGAAGGAAGGAGAGAGAGGGGAAGAAATTGGGAGGTTTCTTTGCTATACGCTTTCTCTTGCTTTTTTTTATAAGATTTTTTTGCTTTTTATTTATTCATGAGAAGCACAGAAAGGGGCAGAGACACAGGCAGGGGGAGAAGTAGGCTCCCCGTGGGGAGCCTGATGTGGGACTCAATCCCAGGATCCTGGGATCACAACCTGAGCCAAAGGGCAGATGCTTGACCACTGAGCCACCCAGGTGCCTCTTTCTTTCACATTTATATAAAACAACTAGACATTAGGGCCAGAAAACACTGATTTAATCACATGATGGTGTTAAGAACATTTACAACAATGCACCAATTGATAAATAGTTACTGAAGAGCAGTCCAGGCCCTGTTGGGAAGACAAAGGTGTAGAGGGCAAGTTCTTCTTTCTCAAAATGCTGAGAGACTGTGGGAGAAGGGAAAATATGCAGACTTAAAAGATAATATTATTTGTATCTCAAAGTACTTACCTGGCAAAGCAAATTTTTAGGCTTAAATCCAACCCACTTCGATTATTCGCCTGTGTTTGGGGCCTGAGTGAAGAGAGAAGGGTGAGATCTTGTGTTACAATTAAAATTCCAGATGAGATTTTTCACTCAGTCCATTAAATGAACCCATCATCATTTGTCACCCTGGGCACCGTGGAGATTCCCTGCTCTTCCCATTTGCCTATATCCAGACTGACCAGACCCTCAGGCCAGCCAAACAATCTTCCCACCATCACCGTAAGTGTCATAAGCTCCTGCTTTCAGCCTCTTTGATCAGCCTGTCAATTCAACTCCACCTCAGGATGGATACTCTTCCTTTCATTATTGCGTTTATGAGCTACCTCACTAGAAGCAGAGACAGCCACGACATGTACATGCCCAGATTCAGAAAAGTTTACTCACAGGCAGGCAGCCTGGGCCAATATAAATGTGGCATTGTCAGACTGCTACAAACACAATATATTTAGTTAATGTTTCTATGAAGTTAAATTTCCTAACAAAAAGATACCACCTGAACATCACAATAAAAGTGAAACAAGATTATGGAACTTTTTGATATTAAAACTTCATACTACCAGTCTTTCTTCATTATCTAATTTGCTTCTCTACTCAGTAGGGAAGAGAAACAGCAAGGCTAATATTTGCAAGGAATTCTTATCTGAAAACCACCATGTGAAGATACATCATTACTCTTCCTTTAGGAGACAAAGTGCATTTCACATACGAAAAAAAAAAGCAGCTTTTGAGATCCCCCCCCAAAAAAAGTCTACTTGGAACACTTTGATTGAATCTATTCAACCTCAATTCTACTTGTCCCCAAATTCCTTTCCAAGCAATTTAACAAAAACACTTGTAGCATGTGTAGTGAAAGTAGAGCTAATTAAGGGAAAAAACTTAAAGGGAGCCCAAACTGTTCAGGAAATAGCTCCTTACCCAGATATAAAACATTATATGGAAAGCTAATGAGTAGCCAAACGTCTCACTATCTGACTAGGTAAAATGCGATCCAGTGATCAGTCAGTGGAGTATCTGCAGCAGAGAACTCCCTTGATGTACCCACTGGCCTGCCTCGGGGGCTCGGGGGGCTACAGGAAAGACTAGACAGGGCAGCAGACCAGAGGGAAGGAAGGTCCTTGCTGGCACAGCCTGCATTTCTGCAATGTGGGGCTGGGTGGTGGGCTTCGAGGACAGGAAGGCCCAGAAACGCAGGGCATGTCAGAATGTCTGTGTCTTCCGAATAGGAACTAAACCACTGGAGGAATGTTGACTTGGGAGGAAGAAGGGGGTAGGGCAGGCTTCTCACCCTGCTGTATGGTTATTGTTGCGTTCTTTTTTTTTTTTAAGATTTTATTTATTTATTCATAAAGATGCAGAGAGAGAGAGAGAGAGAGAGAGGCAGAGACACAGGCAGAGGGAGAAGCCGGCTCCATGCAGGGAGCGTGACGTGGGACTCGATCCAGGGTCCCCAGGATCACGCCCTGGTCTGCAGGCGGCGCTAAACCGCTGAGCCACCGGGGCTGCCCTATTGTTGCGTTCTTTAGAGACTCTGTGGGTCAAGGGGAAAGATATTGCACAAATTCTGTGTTTTTAACAAAATTGAGTTAAAGCATCGGTTTATCCTGGCTTTGGGGCATTCATTCAAAATTCCATTAAACAATAACTGCACACTCACTTTGGGCTCTGTACAAAGACAGACAAAGATCCAAGCCTGGAAGAACTTTCCTACTAAGGAGGGAGACATAGTAGAGAAATTCACAATAGACAGTGAATTTCGGAGTGATTTGTTATATATTGTAACAAATGGCATTGTGGCTGGCTGTATCCTCCAAGGTGGCCGCAACAAGATCTCCTATCCCACGTGCCTTCCTGGGGTCAGCTCGCATGGAGACATAAGACTTATTGCCCTGATCTTGAACCGGGGCCAATAAGAAGTAGAAGTGAAGCTGCAAGCCCTTCAGTATCACCACGTCATAAAAGGTCATGCAAGTTGCACTTTGCTCACAGGAACACTTCCCTTTTGAAGCCTCAACCATGATGTAAGCAGCTGGATTACCCTGAGGCCACTATGCTATGAAGCAGCTAAAACTAGCCTGCCTGGAGAGACCTTGAGATTACATGAAGGAGAGTGCTGCCCAGCCGAGCCCACGCTCCTGGCCCCCGTGCTGTTCCAGCTCCGGTCACTTCCTAACTGCAATTGCATGAGACACTCTGAACAGAAGCCACTCAGCCAAGCCTTTCTCAATCCCTGTCCCAAAGAAACTTAGAGATACATTAATAGAATGATTGCTTTTGCTTTAAGCCTCTAAGTTTCGGAGTGATTTGTTGTACAGTAGTTGATAAATAAAGCAGTTAAAAGGAAATGAACGGGGTGATGGCAGAGAGTAATGGGAAGTGAGAGCTACCTGAAATGGAGAGGTCACCGAAATCACGTCTCAAGAGGAGGATGTGAAGCATCTGGAAAAGGCCATCCAGACAGAAGCAACACCCAAGATCTTGAAGGAGGAAAAGACCAGTCGTGGTCAGGGGGGTCAGTGTGGTGAAGTATTGGAAGCAAAAGGAAGAATGAGTTGCATGTAGTTAGGAGACAATCATATAAGGTCTTGTAGGCACCTGAGAAGCAGTATGGGTTTTTAAGTGCGTTGAAAAGCCTTTGGGTGATTTGAAGCCACTAACTAACACCAGTCCAAACCATTACTACAGACGCCTTAGTTCCAAGGCTCTCCCTCCAGGCCACCTGTCCCAAAAATGGGCCTCGGTATCCTATGGAAACTGAAGTTGACTGACATCAATAAACAATACATCCACCATCTCAATCAGCAGTGTCTGCTCATAATGCAATGGCAGATGTCTCTTTTATCTCAGAGACTGGCACCCTATGTTCTATACAGGGTTTCCTGCTGACCAAGATGTCCAGTTTCAAACCCTCTCAACTGTGCATAATCTTCATACTTATTTCCAGACAAGGAATTTCATTTTTGCATTTCCCTGCAGACCCTCCTACTGAGTAGAGACTTGTTGAATGAATGACTTGCTAGAACAATGCAAAACCATTAAAGACACACCAAATGTTTGATTTAGTAGCCAACTCTGTGCATGCAATAAAATGCAGCCTGCAAACCCTGCTCTTAACCCTGCAAACTCCATCCTTAACTTATCTTGATGGGTTCTTCTGGATGAAGTCCTTTGTGCTAAGGGCCTTCAATAAATCTGCCTTGATTTCTGTTTTTGTGGAGTCTGTTTTTTAAATGGCATTTGGAATTTAGAGACATTCCCAGACATCAGAGTTCTGTGAGCAAAGAAGGGAGGTAGAGGGGGAGTGGGATGAGTTGGGCAGGGTGGACCGGGTGGTCAACTGGTTCTTATCATAACTGTTTAGTTTCATTTACATTTTTCTCTGGGTTTCTCAGGTCCAGGGCAGTGTTATTTGATGTTGAACACCTGCCTTCACACAGGGAGAGCTGCAGCTAGCCCTGCCAAGAGCAGCATCGACACTGCTGCTCCATAGAATTGTGTAACAGGGCTAAAAGATGGACACCCACAAGCTCCCATCTGCTTCATGGGATTCCGGTTCCAGAGGAGTCACCTTATCCATGATTATAGAAGAGAAGACTCTCTACTTGTGCTTTTAGTGCTTGTTGTAAAAGCAAGCTTGTCAGCACACTTAGGCTACTTGATTTTGTTCATTGATCATTTTTACAGGTCTCAATTCACTCTTTAAGGAGACATGAGTGAAAGACAAGAAAAACCTAGACTACATTGTGCTACGCTGATTCTCAGGGAGTCCTTGGACATACTCTATCAGAGCTGTATTAAAACTGGAAGTTCTGCAACTCAGAGAGCTTTCCATTCTGAGAATCCAGAACAACTCACAGGTTACTAGATAATAACAGTTATACAGGAACCTCGAGAATGGCACTTCTCACATTTTCATTTCTGTACTAATTGCCTGGGCATCTTATAAAAGGCAGATTCAGATACAACGGGTCTTGAGTGGGACCCAAAACTCTAACAAGCTTCTAACAAGCTTCCATGGGATGTCGATGCTATTGTCCAGAAGCACACTTGAGGTAGGAAGAGTCTAGATTCCAGATTCTAGTTTAGACTCCAGATTCTACAGCCCATGCCCCAGGACAGTGGTTCCCAAAGCATGGTTCCCAGACCAGCAGCATCACTGGGGAACTTATTAAAAATGCAAATTCACAGGCCTCACCTACTGGATCTGAAATTTCAGCAGCAAGGCTCCTCACTCAGTATGTTAGTGAGCACACAGGGGATTCTGATGTACAAAAAAGAGTGAGACCTAAGGCACTATCATGATTCCCTCACTCAAGGGGACATAAGAATTTTTAGCCCCTCTCTCAAAACTTTGATCTAATAATCAACAACTCTAGAATCAACAAGTTTGATGTATTTAACACAAATCTAGAGTTTAGAGTTGAAAATCATTTCAAAATGTTTCATCATCACCAGAATGCAATTTCCATATAAAAATCCTCAGCATTTTTCACATTTAAAAAGATTAATTGTTTAAAAATAATATGATCTCGGGACAAGTCCAAAATCCTGAAAGCCAGGCTCTTAATGCCCAAGTATAGACGCCAAGCCAAGGAGCACTGGAGTTCTTGGAATCTAGGCACATCTTTGAACATTTCTGGGGGCCTGGTGGTTATCCTTAGAGGGAGGTGACTAGATGGCTCAGGGATATCTCAGGTTGAAAAGTGGTGGACTTGAGTCATTTCTTTTACTCCAACGGAGTAGGCCAAATGTAGCAACCTCCTAAAATGATTGGCAGGATCAGTAGTCTAGCAAGAATTAGACCGCCCTCCTTGCGTAGGCTGGAAAAACACCTCTGACCCCAGACCTTGAGGCAAAATTTCCAGGGTTGCCAAGACCCTGTTAACTGTCTATCACCTCTGAGAGTGTGAAAGGGCAGGTTACCTCTCAGGTCACCAGAGAAGGTGAAATCTGGAGCCTGTCCAGGCCACAGGCCACCACCTGAGACACCCATGAATCAGGCTTAGAGCCTTCATACCTACTCTGATTTCAGCTTTCACAACTGGGATCACTTTGCAATTTCAGTTTTAAGAGTGATCTTGTGGAGAAATACATAAACCCCTCACCAATGCCTCCTCAACTGTAACTGTGGGAGCACAAGACCTTGCAGCAGAATAGTGCTGACTAACAGGATGTTAGGCTCCTACAGCCCGTTTTGGCCTCTGAAGCCCTCAAAGCACCAGCCCGCACGACCTCTCCACTCCTTCAAACAACTTCAGTGAAACAGAAACATCATGGTCTCCAATCCTCATCAGACGAGAGAGAAGAGAGTGTGTTTGCCCAGGCCTCATCGGAGCTTCTGACTGGGCTCAGGGCTCAGCGCACCAAGAGAGATTTGGGTGCCCAAGGGCGCTCTGGAAGAGGGGAATTAAAAAGAAAAAGGTCATCCTGAGAGGAAACAACTCTGCTTGTGATGTAAGCGACATTAATCACGAAACCAGCAGAATTCCCAGGCAACAGAAAGAGGGCAGGCTTCCGGAAATGTTGTTTTTGCGTCAGAATGTGTATTTTTCTCTCTTCATGTCCTGTGCTAGTCTTTCGACGGGGTCGGTGTTGGTTTGAGGGGAGCAGGGTTGAAGGGAGGTTCCAGCTCTCTCCATGTTGCTCAAATTCATCTTGTGATGTGCTGCCTGAGGGTCAGTGGCTAAGCTTACACTTAAGATCCTGATACTTGGTTTCCTGATGGTTCCCTATGAGTTTCCCAATACCACTTTTGTAATCCACATTTTATTTATGCAACAATTACAAAAATTTCCCCAAGGGGGTCATTGAGGATGTTATCAAAAGTACCTCAGGTTTTCTGAACTGATAAGTTAATATCTAAAGCTTTTTAGAATGCTGTGATTGCTTTTCTTTCTTTTCTTCTCTCTCTCCTTTCTTTCCTTTTTTTTTTTCTTTTTCTTCTTTTTCTTTTTCTTTCTGTCTCTGTCTCTTTCTCCCTCTCTCTTTCTTTCCTATTTTAAAATGTCAAAGACTTCCTGACATGCTTTGGCCATGGAAATGGAACATATTTTCTCATTAGGTTAATTAATGGCTCTGCTTGGGTGGCATAATTTGGTGTAAGTTTCCTTTTAGAATTCTGTCATAACTAAAAAGGATCTTATTTTTGTTATGTTTTGTGGTGTCTTTAAATTTTTATGACTTCTACTTTGTTTAGTCTGTGTGTAATCCTTCTTTTGAAACCTAATGTCCTAGAAAATTTACAGTTTTCTCTCAAAACTGGCACTTTTTACATTTTATAGTGATTCCTGTTTCTTTGGTTCTCACTAGAACTTCATTGAAGTCCTTAAGGTATAATTCGCAGCTCAGGGAATTTATGATTACATCGTCAAAGTCAACTCCCCAAATGCAATATATTAAATCTGACAAGATGCTGTTCATTAATCTTTGAAATACAGCCAGGTGTGATGTAGTGAAGGGAGCCTTCCAACTAGGAACAGCTGAGGAGCTCCAAACTGCCCCCCGCTGGGGAGGATTCCTTCCTGCTCCCTGCCAAGGCTGCCTGGGTGGGGAGGGAGCCCGCCAGATGCCTTCCTTGGCCAACCGCGGGGTTCCCTGGCTTTGCTGGTGTTCCTGCAGCCCTGCAGCGGCTCACTTCTCTGTGCCTTCATCCAGTCAACAAATATTTATTAGGAGCCCGCTTTGTGCCAGGCACGAGGTGGGCCTGGAAAGACCGTGGTTACCCACACAGAATCAACCTTTGCCTCATGGGCTCATGGCTTCGGGCCCAGCCCTACCAGCTATGAACAAAGGCCTCAGAGCTCCTTCAGTCGCTACCATGCACCCATGCGAAACACAGCACACCAGTTGAACGTGCAGCGTCGCTCCTGTCCCTGACACACGGCTTTGGTGCACACTGACTTCCATCCCCTGCCAGGGGGCCTGCAATACAACCTGATGAGCCAGCGCCCTGGCTGGGCTCTGCACATGGTACGGCAAGGGGGACAGCCAAAGCCACTTTGGGGGCAATCGGTGGCTAGATAAGCACTGTGCCTCTAGAACCGTGTGGAGGGGAACTCTAGATGAAAGGCAATGCTTCTTAGAGGAATCTGTGGACCCTTCTGCCTGCCCATAGGAAACGTGGCCAGCCAAATGCGGCATGGTATTCTGGTTTGGATTCTGAAAGAGAAAAAGGCCATGAGTGGAAAAAAGGTAAAATCCATACAAAGTCTGGAGTTCAGTTAATAACAACATGCCAATATCGATTTCTTAGTTTTGTGTAATGTGCATCGCAGTGTAGATGTAACACTGGGGAAACGGGGACAGATGTTTAGAAACTCATCACACTATCTTAGCAACTTTTCCACGATTCTAAGACTATGCCAAAATAATAGATTTGTTTTTTATTTTCATTTTTTTTTAAAGATGTATTTACTTGAGGGCAGCCTGGGTGGCTCAGCGGTTTAGCACCACCTTCAGCCCAGGGTATGATCCTGGAGACCCAGGATGGAATCCCATGTCGGGCTCCCTGCATAGAGCCTGCTTCTCCCTCTGCCTGTGTCTCTGTCTCTCTGTCTCTCTCTCTCTCTCTTTTTTCTCTCTCTCATGAATAAATAAATAAATAAAATATTTTTTAAAAATCTTAAAAAAAAAAAAAGAAGATGTATTTACTTGAGCAGGAGAGCACACATGTGCACAAGGGGAGAAGGGCAGAGGGAGAGTTTCTTCAGGCAGACTCCCTGCCAAGTGTGGAGCCTGATGCAGGGCTTGATCCCATGGCCCTGAGATCATGACCTGAGCTGAAATCAAGAGTCAGATGCTCAACCAACTGAGCCACCCAGGTGGCCCAATAAGTTTATTTTTTAAATGTTTGTTTATGAAAAAGAATCCTTAAAATGAATAATAAGCTACTAAAAAAGAAGAGCACATAGTTGGTGTTAGGAAACCATCTAGCTCCCAGTGACAAAATACAAAGTTTTCTGAAGCTAAGGAGAAATATACGTAAAAACTCCAAACCTTGGAAACGGATGGTCTACGAAAGACAATACTCTGACTGGACTTTTCCCTCTCTCATGCTATTTTGAATTTGCTCTCATTGGTTTTAAGATCACCTTTCAAGGCTTGTGTAAAATGAACAAGTATGTAGTGGAATCTTACATTCCAGGTTAAAGAAGCAAGATTCTTACAATTTTATTTTTTAACTCTGAATTTACAATACTCGTTCTTTTATTCATTGCCACCTTCCCTAAATCTCTTTTCCTTTCTCTCTCTCTTTCTCTCTCTCTCTCTCTCACACACACACACACACCCCAGAACATTGCTGAAACACAGTTAGCTCGTCCTTTCGTGTATGCACACATGCTCTTCATTTTCCTATATTTGCCTAGCCATGTAGAAATTTCTTTTTAAGTAACATAAGTATTTATGTGTGCAGATTGAAGATATTCCTGGCTTAGAATTACATTCAAAAAGACTTGGCTTGCAGCATCCAATAAATGATCCTTGTTTTTGTTAGACTTGTTACACGGTGGGGTAGTTACACAATATGTGCAGTACACACTCCCACTTAAATCTTTTCAAGGAGAATTTTCTCTTTCAAAATAGAATGGTGGTGATGAAGGCAATTTTTTTAGCTAGTTGCATGCTTGAAAAGATAATGGTTTTGTAAACCAAGTATAAACCTCTGAACAAACTGCTGGCTGCAATACAGTTTCCTCCAAGAGCAGAGACAGCCTTTCTTTTTCTTTTTTTTTTTCTTTTTTTCCTAAGTAGGCTCCAATGCAGGGCCTGAACTCATGACCCTGAGATCAAGACCTGAACTGAGATCAAGAGTCAGGTGCTTAACCAACTGAGCCACCCAGGCTCTCCAGAGATAGCCTTTCAACATTCTAATGATGCCTTGTCTAAGATGAAAACTTCTCCCCATCAAGGGAAACAGATCATAGAATTAGACTGTTAGTGCTGGAAGGATTCTTAAAGATCATCTCATGTAATTTTATTGTATTAAAGATGAGAAAACATGGGCAGCCCGGGTGGCTCAGTGGTTTAGCGCCGCCTTCAGCCCAGGGCGTGATCCTGGGGACCCGGGATCAAGTCCCACATGGGGCTCCCTGCATGGAGCCTACTTCTCCCTCTGCCTGTGTCTCTGCCTCTCTCTCTCCCTGTGTCTCTCATGAATGAATAAATAATTAAAAAAATAATAATAAAGATGAGAAAACAGATGGGGGCTTATGCTGTATTCAAGGCTTTGATGACAGAGCAGAACCAAAACCAGATACCTAGATCCCGGGGCCACGTACTCCCGCTCTGTGCTGCACTGGAGTGACATCCTGGGGCCTAAGCCCTGGGGGCTTTCAATACAAAATCTCAAAAAGTTTGCTTTGTGCTCCATACCTTCATCATTTAAATGAAATAATATGTGCAAACAAGTCACTGATGAACTGGGATGTGCACAAACGTCCTCTCTGATGCTGTTGTTTTCATTATTAGTACCTCCAGTGGGCGAGGAGAGGGACATGACGCATGCAAATTCCACAAATTCTATCCTGGAAAGACAGGCACACTTGACATGCTGATAATCATCTTCTGTGCTATCCCTTCTGATTCCATTGCTTCCCCGTGGGATTCCCTGTTCTCTTGAAGAAACTGCTTTTTAAAATTCCTTTCCTTCTTTTGGACTTTCATTCTCTCTCTTTTAATATGTATATAAGCCGACAAGAAGGACTCACTGAAGAACAGGGCCCAGGTTTCTAGAAAGGCTCTACAAATAGGAAGTAAAACCACATCACACTATTTATCGGCCAAAAGTAATAAACCCAGCCAGCCTCAGCGCCCTCTTGACTTCGTCAGCAACTAACACTCCTCATTTCTCCCTTTCCTTGCAAAGGCAAAGGAAAAAAAAAAAATGCCAGGCAAAGAATGCCAGGCAAATCAAACCATGGGAAAAATAACACCTTCAAACTGAGGGCAAAATTCTCCTTTCCAATCCCTGTTGCAGATGTCCCATCCGGTATGCTTGGCCAAGTATGCTGCTCTTGGAATAAGATATGGAACACAGGTTAGAGAGAAGATTTTGGCCAGAGATTCGTTGTTAATTTTTAATGCATAGTTGTAAAGCCTGAGAAATCTCACTATGATTTAGTTTCAGACACTAATCAAAACATACCCATGTGAGATAGTTCCTCATACATCTTTAATAAATATGCCTCTGATTTCCCACAAATTATATTAATTAGATGCTCCTCAAATCAGTGAGTCTGTGCTTATCATTAATTGATAGAATAAATGGCAAACTTGAGATTCAATATTCCAATATTTGCCCCAAACAGAAACTTCCAGGGTGATTGCAGCCTGGAAAAGCCATTCTTGATTCTTGCCTTTTTGGCCCTGGGAATCCATCTGCCTCTTCTCTTTCAAGTCAATAAAGGATTGTTTGAAGACAAGCAAAAAAGGCCACCTTCTTTTTTTTTTTTTTTTTTTAAGATTTTATTTATTTATGAGAGACACAGAAAGAGAGGCAGAGACACAGGTAGAGGGAGAAGCAGGCTCCGCACAGGGAGCCCAATGTGGGACTCAATCCTGGGACCCCAGGATCATGACCTGAGCCTAAGGCGAACGCTCAACTGCTGAGACACCCAGGCGTCCCAAGCCTACCTTCTTAATGTCAGCTTTCATCTTTCTCATCAACCAAGAGTAGCAGCTAAGAGAAGAAACACACAACTACTTGCAATGAATCACCCTTTCTGAAATACAGGGTTTTGGATTAAAAATCAAATACTCTGGATTTTAAATCCTGCTCTGTTGTGAACTCACTGTCTGGCATCTCCAGGTTCTCAAACTCCTTCTAAGTCCTCCAACATTCTGTTTTTATTTTTTTTATTTTTTTATTTTTTATTTTTTTCAACATTCTGTTTTTAAAATAAGGATAGTTTCTCCCAGTCCTAATATTTTCTAAACCTCAGAATGAGATTCTTGTCAAACAGGTAGGAGTACATAAGTATCTTCCAAGATGCGGTCACATGGGTAGAGAAAGGCACATACACACTTTCATCTCTTGAAATGGTATTAATAGGGGCAAATGAAAATTCTATGACCAGAAGAAGAAAAAATCTTCCTGATTAGGACACCAGTTGTGTTCTACTCATTTCCCATTCGCCAAACATTGTCTTTAACTGCCCTTCTTGTACCTAGGGTTTCTTCCAGGAGAGGGAAAACAGAACACTCCAATACATCCAGGAAAACCTTTTCTCCTGTGATTAAAATTTGACCAAGAAGACAACATTTTAGAGGTGCTGCTTCATGATTGATCCTTGTTTTAAAACAGGTGCTGTCACAAATCAGGAGTTGGCAGGCACCGAGCCCATATTCTGCATGAGACTGTATGCTCCACACTTAATATTAGGCACTCAGCCACGGCACTTAAAGAGGGAGATTGTATCCCTTCTTAGGGAGGAAACTAAGGCACAAAGAAGATAACTTGTCCCGGGTCATTTATGTGTAATAAATGCTGACTTAGAAATTTAAATCAAATGTGCCTAGTTCCAAAGCCTTGCCTTTATGGCGGATGAACTTGTTTGTACAAGGTTTTGCCTCTTAGAAAAAACTTAGCTTATTAATGGTATCAAAGTCAAGTTTCCTTTCTCTCTCTCTCTTTTTAAAGATTTTATTTATTTATTCATGAGAGACACAGAGAGAGAGGCAGAGACACAGGCAGAGGGAGAAGCAGGCTCCAGGCAGGGAGCCCCACGTGGGACTCGATCCCGGGTCTCCAGGATCACACCCTGGGCTGCAGGCGGCACTAAACCGCTGTGCCACTGGGGCTGCCCAAGTTTCCTCGCTCAAGACAAAAGCATGCAGAGTCATGAGATCATAACACTTTATCAGGCACAAACTATTGAATTCAATGAGTACTAACATGAAATCAAAATAGAGGATAAGAGAATAATTGCATTTTACAGGTCTGAAAACCAGTGTGTGATGGATCCAACCAATGTTTCAAAAGTCACCAAAGGGATCGGCTTACACAGCCGACTAAGAAGATTTCATAGTGGTCATTCTTTTCAAGTATTTCCCTACCTCACCCTAGCTTCCACCACCCAGGGAATTTCAAGAGGCAAAAGAAGCATGGCTGGCAGAGCAGTGGGTCAAAGGCAGGACCTGCAGTGCTGCAAGGGCCACCAAGGTGAAACTCAAAGAACCACCCCTTGAGAGCTTTGTTTTCACGCCTGAGAGGCTTTTTGAAATTCACTGACTGGGATTAAACTCCCCAAATGTCTCTTCATCCCTTCCCCCCTCCACAGACACAGACTATTTATTTACTTCTCTCCACCTCCCAGATCTGAAAAAAACAGGGACTGTAAGTGGGAAGTGGCAGGAGGAGCTTCCAGGTGTCCTAGGCCAAGAGATTAGAAGAGATCATGTTTCAACTCCCTACCGTCCCACCCATTTACTCGGCCCTACCGCACCCATCACTCACCCTGACAGGCACACCTTACACCTTTGGCTATCTTCATGGAGGGTGTTTATAAATAAGGGCACCTGCTGTGAGAGCCAGACATTCATGGGAGCAGCCAAGGAGACAATAGAGGATATGTTTGGGTAGTGTTTATGCCTGAATTTTCCCAACAGCTGGATCTGCATTATATAATAGCCTATATAGGCTTTTGTGACGTTTGTGTTGCAGGAGAGAGAAAGGAACAGGTTCCCTGTCTTCGTATTGGAGACACATCCGTAAACCTGTTGCATTCTACAGCAAGTGAACCAAAGGTAAACATCTAATAGTACTTGGAACTCTACTCCTTCTCTGTTAGGGAAGGTTAAAACATGTTGGTTAAATGAAAAGCTTGGCTGAAACTAGATTCTTCCCCAAACACAAAAGAAGGTTGTAATTTCAAGCATTTTCCTCCTTGGACTTAATCGTGAATATTAAGTATTGGTACCCAAGTGCCAGAGTAACAAAGTAAAATAAAGACCACCCATCAACTTAATTCCAAAAGCTTATTTCATGCAACTCAAGCTTCAGTTATCTGAGAGTGAGTGATGCTATTCACAACTGCCCATAACAAAAGTTAAAGCGTTTATGGTAATTTGACTTTTTCATTTTTCACCAGTTTGCTTTCAGATAGCTGGGAAAATATTTTTCACTTGTATTCGATGACATGATTTCTAACATATCTTGACTAATTTCTCAATTAGCCAGGATCACCCCAAATGCCACTCACACTGAATCATGGGCCAAAATGTCCAAAACATAATTTGAACCCAATAATCCATGAGATACTCCTTAATAGAAGCAACTGACTCTGTGTTACATTTGTAGTATTTGCCACATCTTAAATATCATACCTTTTATTTCCTTTTATGTAGTTTCATTCTATTCAGACCCAAACACTCCAACCTTCTCCCACCAGCACCAACACTCCATCCTCCTCCCTTGAAATTTCAAGATGGAAATGAAAGATTCTATCCTTTATCATTTCAGAGTCCAGAGTGCACTCCTCTTTCCTGTTGAAAACAAGAAACCACAGATGTTTCAGTCAAATTTCTGTGATTAAAATAATTTCTGCAATGGAGACATCATGCCAAAAGCAAAAACACATTCTAATGCATTGTTTGTCTGGAAAAATAAACTGCATTACAGGGAGGAATGTAGAGCAAGGTAATCATAGAAACCCAGAGGCATAATCCAGTTAAACTTCTTGACCTGCATCAAATGTTGACAATTCTAACTTCTCTGTTCCAAGAGAACTTTCTGGGACACATTACCAACATTGCTTAAAAGTCCTGCCACCTAGTGGAAGAAGTAAATAAACTAGACCTCTGGTACCCTGCTAGATGGAGAGACCTTGAGAAAAATAGCTCCTCTGTCAACAAGACTTCACTTGAATAATCATATTGGGTTAGCATTAGACCTGATATTCATAAAGTATCAAGATTTATTGAAAAGGGTTGTTCTACTCTTCCTGTTCAATGCATCACATTCAAGATACGTAAGACTTAAGATCAAGCCCTCAACTATGGGTGGAATCCACAAAGTTAAGAAATAAACCAAATCCATTCCAGCTTTTCCTGGTGGAGGGCACTCAACTAGGCACTTAATCCTCCAAAAGCTCAGCAGGAAGACTCTTTATAAAAAGAATTTCTTTATTTGGCAAAAGGAAAATATCCTGCCTGAACAGGAAGGTAGATCATTAGTGGCTGGACCTCACAGATAGCCACTAAGTTTCTGAGAAAACTTCCTGATGAGTCACATTGGGAAGGAGCTCTCCAGAAGAACTTTGAGCATAGTAGTATTCATGAATAAGATCAACAATGCTTGCTTGGCCCAAATGATAACAACAGATGTGTTATGACAGCAGTCAGTTCCTCAGTGACTTGAAGAAGGGAACTTGCCTCCCTGTCTACCTGGCTAAGGAAACAAGAGAGTCTGTGATGGGCAAGATCAGAAATAGTGTGGGATTACTGTACATCGCAAATTGACATGTTTCTATGGTGCAAGGCCACTAAATACACTTGCCATTTGCCAAGGCCGATTTTAGATTCTTCTCTGTCCATGATTAAATGCAAACGCTACTAGGCCACTAGCCCTCTCCAAAGGTCCAGGGCTATTCTGAGAGAAACAACATTTGCTTCTGGTAAAAAAAATTATGATTCCAGGCTCCAATATTAATTGTATCTTCAATTCCATCCTCTATCTCTGAGACAAACGATCTACTGGCAAACACTTGTGGATAAATGATCTACCAGTGAACACTTGTGATGTTTAAATTAATATGTATAAAACACTTTGGAAGGAGTTATGAAAGACAATCCTACCACTCAATATTCGAGAATTATGTTCTGTGTCTTTATCCAAACTTGCCATTATTTGTTCAGGTTTTTTTTTAAAACAAACACCATTGTTTACCGACTTAGATTTGATTTCATGAAGAATTTATTTCACAATTGAAGACTGAAGTGCTTTTCATAATTTAATTGTTAGTATTGCTACATTCAAGAAAGGTTTTTCCATCACTCTTACAGAATTTTTTTTTTCAGTTTTAGAAACAAGAGAACCTATAGAACTGGATCAAAATAAAAGAACTACAGTATTTCCAAAGAATGCAAAATATTTTTTATAACAAGGACTAATTTTTGTTTTATCATTTAATCAGTTATCTCTAAAGATTTCATAGCCACTTCTATGGTTACATCATCTTCTTTCTAAAAAAAATTAAATAAGAAGCCAGTAAATGAACCTGAGGCTTGCCCTACAAAAAATAGCAGAGTCCTTCTGGGTGAAATGAAAGGACACTAGACAGTAACTTAAATTTACATAAAGAAAAAAGAGGGCCTATAAAGGCAAGTATATGGATAAAAATAAAAGACAGAATAAATGAAATTTTGTTTATAACTCTTCTTTTTCCCTCCTCTCTGATTTAAAAGACAACAGCACCTAACAATAGAACACCAAAAAAACATGAAGCAACAAGTGACAGGATTGAAGGGAGAAATAGACAATTCAACAATAATAGTTGAAGACTTCAAATACTCCACTTTCAATAATAGAACAAGAGACAAAAAAAAAAATCAACAATTAAATAGAAGACTTGAAATGCATTCTAAGCCAATCACACCTAATGGAGAGAACATTTTACTCAAGAATGGGAGAATGCACATTCTTCTCAAATGTACATGAGATATTCTCCAGGCTCTCAATGTTTTTATTGATACAAATATCAATAAATTTGAAAGGTGTAAAATCATACCAAGTATCTTTTCTGAGCACAAAAGAATAAAATTAGAAATCAATAACAGAAGGAAATTTGAAAATGTCACAAAAGTGTGAAAATTAAACACCTTCTTAAGAAACTGCTTCAAAGAAGAAATCGCAGGAAAATCAGAAAATGCTTAGAGATGAATAAACCTAAAACACAACATACCATAACTTATGAGATGCAGTTAAAACACAACATACCATAACTTACGAGGTGAGCATACCATAACTTATGAGACTAAGTTAACCATAACTTAGAGGGAAATTTATAGCCGTAAAATGCCTATATTAAGAAAGACGATCTCAGGGGCACCAGTTGGTTAAGCATCTGCCTACAGCTCAGGTCATGATTCCAGAATACCAGGATCAAGCCCCATGTCAGGCTCCCTGCTCAGTGGAGAGTCTGCTTCTTCTCCCTCTGCTCCTCCCTCCTGCTCATGCTCTCTCTATCTCAAATAAATAAATACAACCTTTTTTTTTTTAAAGAAAGATAGATGATCTCAAATTAATAACTACTCTTCCACCCTAAGAAAAGAAAACTAATGGATGCCCAGGTGGCTCAGCAGTTGAGTATCTGCCTTCGGCCCAGGGCATGATCCCAGAGTCCCAGGATAGAGTCCTGCATCGGGCTCCCTGCATGGAGCCTGCTTCTCTCTCAGCCTGTGTCTCTCTCTCTCTGTGTGTCTCTCATGAATAAATAAATAAAATCTTTGAAAGAAAGAAAAGAAAAGAAAAGAAAGAAAGAAGAAAGAAAGAAAGAAAGAAAGAAAGAAAGAAAGAAAGAAAGAAAACTAAACCCAAAGAAATTTTCCTTTTTGACAAATTAACAAGATGATTCTAAAAGTCTTATGGAAATGCAAGGGACAAAAGGATACCCAAAATAATTTACTGAAGAACCAAGGTGGAGAACTTACATTTCTTAATTTCAAATTTACTCTAAAGCTATAGTAATTAAGACTCTGTGGTACCAGCATAAGGATAGATCAATGGTACAGAATTGAGGGTCCAGAAATAAACCCACACATCTATGGTCAGTTGATTTAGACAAGGCTGCCAACAACATTCAATGGGTGAAAAGAATGGTCTTTTGAACAAATAGTATCCAGACTTAAGGAATTCTTACAACTAAATAATAAAAAGATTAAATAACACCATTAAAAATGGACAAAAGATTTTAGTTGATATTTTTCCAAAGGAAATACATAAATGGCCAATAAGCACATGAAAAAATGCTTACCATGATTAGTCATTAGAGAAATGCAAAAACCACAGTAGGATACCACTTTATACTCACTAGAATAATTATAATCAAAGACTGATAGTAACAAGTGTCAATGAGGATGTGGAGCATGAAAGCCTTCAGACATTGTTGGTGGGTGTGTAAAATGAAGCAGCTCTGTGTGAAAAGGTTTGGTACTTTCTCAAAAAGTTAAACATAGAGTTTCACTCTTAGATATATGTAAGAGATCTGAAGTATGTAAACACGTAAATATGCACACAAATGTCACATCGCTATTCATAATAGTAAAAAAAAATGGAAATAACCTCAAATGATGAGAGGATAAACAAAAGGTGAGATGTCCATTCAATGGAATATTGTTCAGCCATAAAAAGATTTGAAGGCTCAGGCTTGCCCTGAATGGATGAACCTTGAAGACATTATGCTAACTTAAAGCAGTCAGACATAAAAGGTGACACATTATATGACTTCATTTATATGAAATATCAGGAATAGGCAACTCCATGGAGACAGAGGGTCGTTTGGTGGATGCCAGGAGCTGAGGAAAGGGAGAAGTGGTGAATGACTACTCATGGGAGAATTCTTTTGGGGATTATGAAATGTTCTGAAATTAGATAGTGGTGGTATTTACCCAACCGTGTGAATACACAATATGCCATTGACCTGTACAGTATAAACAGATAAGTTCTATAGTATATGAATTGTATCTCAATAAAAGAAATTTAAAGTTTTGAATTATATATAACATAAAAATAAAAAGATGATTATTAGTATCAAACTGTTGCTCCACACACAATTTTCCAATGCCTTGTTCTCACAATGTTGTTCATAGGTCAGCACCAAAGGCATCGACCTGTGAGTTTGTTACATGCAAATCTCAGGCTTGCCTCTGATCTACTGAATCAGAATCTGTATTTTAACAAGATCCCCAGGTAATTCATATGCACATTAAAATTTGAGAAACACCACTCTAATTTAAGAGTTTTCATTCTATTTTAGGGTATATATGAAAAAAATTAAATGGTGTCCCAGAAGCACTCTAATTTCCTTTGGGGGATTACAACTGTGTACCATATTAGTGGGATGGTAAATTCAGATGCTCTGATTGGTCTTCAGAGGTCAAAGGGATCCTGGAACATCCTTTCTCTTATTACTGACCACCCGCCTTTCATGACCACTCCTTTCCCCACTCACTCTAGCCTGACCCCAGCCAACAGATGAATGGGTATAGGATCAACTCTATCAGACTCCCTCTTCTGCAACTTAAAATCTTAAGGGAAATGACTCAATGAGAGATGTAATTGCTGGTTTCTGTCACTCCAGGAGTAGCCCCCTAGTGACTAAATATTCCTTTTTTCAAGTCTGTTTCCCCATCAGTTTGGGGAAAATGTCCTTTTGTTTTATTCTTTTTTTTTTTTTTTTTTTGTATATATTAGTCAGAGATGGATTTTGGTGCTTGCACAAAATCCTATTTTAATATTGGTAGATATTAAAATAATTGTTAATGGGTATAGTTGTGATTGTTAAATAACTAGTCAAAGGTTCAAAGCTAGTAAGTGGCAAAATGTCCATTGACTGCTGACTGGATAAAGATGTGATGTATCTAATACAATGGAATATTATTCAGCCATAAAAAGAATGAAATCTTACCATTGGCAATGATGTGGATGGAGCTAGAGAATATTATCCTAATCAAAACAAGTCAATCAGAGAAAGACAAAATTAATGAACAGGGGGAAAAAAAGAGAGGCAAACAAGAAACAGACTCATAACTATAGAGAACAAACTGTTGGTTACCAGAGGGGAGGAGAGTGGTGGGCTGGGTTAAATGGGTGATGGGCATTAAGAACACACTTGTTGTGATAAGCACCGGGTGATGTATGGAAGTGCTCAGTCACTAAATTCTATACCTGCAACCAATATGATGCTGTATGGTAACAGGAATTTAAATAAAATGTTGGAAGAAAATAAACAAATAGCAGTCTAGTAAGTGGAAGAGGTAGGAATCAAACAGAACTGTCTGACTACAGGATTCATTTATATAATTCACTTTGAAAGGGATAAGGCAATAGGTAGGAATATGAGAGGGTGAGATATTGGGGCTCTTAGCCAATCTTGAGGCTGTGGAAGCAGCTGCCCACAGAGTACGCTGAACGACACCTCAGGACTGATCTGAGCTCCTACTGGCAGAATGTGCTCATGCCCCAAGGTTCACAGCAGCATTGTTCACAATAGCCAAAAGATGGAAACCACCCAACGGGTTCATCGACAAATAAACAGAAGAACGAAATGTAGTATATACATACAATGGAATAGTAGCCAGCCTGAAAAAGGAATGAAATTCTGACACATGTTACAACACGGATGGCCCTTGAAGACATTATGCTAAGTGAAATAAGCCATATGCAAAACAAGGAATATTGTACAACTCCACTTATATAAGGTATCTAGAAGAGGCAAATTCACAGAGAAAAAGTAGTACAGTGGTTAACAGGGGCAAGGAAAAGGGGTAATGCAGAGTTATTGGGTTTATTAAAAAAGATTTTATTTTTTTATTCATGAGAGACACAGAGAGAGGCAGAGACACAGGCAGAGGGAGCAGCAGGCTCCCTGCAGGGAGCCTGATGTGAGACTTGATCTCGGGACCCTGGGATCACAACCTGAGCCAAAGGCAGATGCTCACCCACTGAGCCACCCAGGTGCCCCCAGAATTACTGTTTAATAGGCACAGAGTTTCTGGTTGAGGTGATGAAAAAGTTCTGTAGATGAATAATGGTGATGGTTACACAACAATGTGGAGGAACTAATAAGACTTAAAAATGGACAAAATGGTGCTAGGGACTGAATATTTGTGTCCTCCCCAAAATTGTGTGTTGAAGCCCTAATTGCCAATGTGATCCTACTCAAAGGTGGGGCATTTGGGAATTAATTAAAGTCGTGAGAGTAGAGCCTTCATGAATGGGCTTAGAGCCCTTCTAAGAAGAGACAGAAGAAAGTTTCTTGTTCTTTTGGCCACATGAGGATAGAGCGAGAAAGTGGCCATCTATAAATCAGGAAGAAAGCCTGCACCCAAACCCAACCATGCTGGCACCCTGATCTCAAACTTGCCAGTTTCCAAAAAAGTAGAAATACATTTCTACTGTTTAAGCCACTCAGGTTATGGTATTCAGTTATAGCAACCTGAGCTAAGACAAAAAGTATATTTTATGTTAAGTACATTTTACTACAACTTAAAAATAATAATAATAATTTGTATCCTAAAATGTTAAAATCCGAGAAAGAAAAGTGAAAGTAATATATGATTTACAAGTATTTTTAATGGTAAGATGAGCCTCTTCCAGTTCAAAGTAACAAAACAAAACAAAACAAACAAACAAACAAAAAACCCAGTTGAAATGAATAATTTGAGCAAAGGGAATTGATGAATGCGTGTACCTACGAGGCCCAAGCTTAAGTCTGGATCCTGGGATGTATCCTTTTTAATTTATTAAGATTTAATGTATTTATTTGACAGAGAGAGGGAGAGACCGAGAGCGCGCACAAGCAGGGGCCGCCGTGGGCCGCCGTGGGCCGCCGTGGGCCGCAGGGCCTCACCCCCGCTGGGGCTAGAGCTGGCGGCCCGCAGCCTACAACCCCGGGGCCCAGGCAGCCCCGCCCGGCGGCTCCCGCAGGCGCTCTGCGACCGCACAACCGCAGGCCCAGGCCGGACCAGCGCGGGACTGCAGGCGGCCCAGGCTCGCGGCCCAAGGGCGAGGGAAGGCTTCCTCCTCCGCAGGGCCACCGGCTCGCCGGGCGCACGGGGACGGTCCCCGGGGGCTGCTCCCCAGAAGCCCGGCTGCCCACCGCCGCCGCTGAGGCTCCGACTGGGGACTCCCTGAGCAGAGCGCTCAGGCCTCCCGGGGATGTGAAGCTTTCAGCCAGTGACAAATGGATCTGATGGGGGAAATCCTGCGCCTGTCTCACTCTTTTTCTTTCTTCCTTTTTTTTTTTTTTTTCTTTTCTCTCACTATGTCCTGGGTTTACATGACATTCTCTTGCAATTTCCGCCCTTACTTGCCTGTGTCCCCCATTTACCTTCCAACTCCTAAAGGCGGGGTCTGGAGTAAGTAAATATATGAAGAGACTTGTCCAAAGTCACAAGGTAATACGGGATGAAGGTGGGATTTGAACCCACAGAGTCTGGATTCAACTGGGAGCTGAATAAGTGCTATCCCACACCACCACTATCTTCTTTTGGTGCTTTCCCACCCCTGGGCCCTCACATTTCTTCAGGAAGCCCCAAATGCTCCAGTGGGCCCCTCTGCTGGGGGTTCAGGCTCATTCAGGTGGGCCCACTGGGCCTGGCATGTCTTCTACAGGACGAAGGCCCAGCTATGGTTAGGTAACAGACGAGGTCCCCGTGCCAGCGCACAGAAGACTGAGAAGCCTTGATTCATCCCTAGTGCATTTAGCCAAGATGTCATCACGTGTCACCAACGCTTGCATGAGACATTGCAAATAATTAACACATTCTGGGAAAATTACTCTGATGGGAGTTTTTGTGTGAGTGAATAACACATTCTCCCAAGCCAGGAACCACAGGACAGGTGGCCTGGGCATTTTATTTAACAAGACTGGTTTTTTTTTTTCTTTCTAAAGATTATGTTTGAGTGAATTGATTCAATATTAACATAACCTCCTGTCAGAGGAGATAGAAACTGAATTGTAATTGGGTAAAAACATGGTTATCATGGGCCTATTCACCATACAAATACTGACACTTACAACGCTGTTATAAACACAGTAGGAAAGACTGGTTTCATTATTGGCAGGGAGTGCCATCTATGCCTCCCCACCAAAACAACTTACTACGGTTGACCATTGAGCTGTGGAGGGCCAGGCCCCCAGAGCAGCCCAGCCATCCACCAGAGTAATAGTAGCCACCTTAACAATTATGATATTGATGGTGAGCAACCATTGTTTTATGCTGTTCCAGGCATGGGGCTAAGCACTTGGATGTCATGACCTAATTTTTTCCCATCATGATAAGTGCACTCTTTAATCTCATCCCCTATTTCACTCATCCTCCCTCCCACATCCCCTCCGGTAACCATCAATTTATTCTCTGTAGTTAAGAGTTTGTTTCTTGGTTTGCCTCTCTCTCTCCTCTCTCTCTCTCTCTCTCTCTCTCTCTCTCTTTTTCCTTTGCTCATTTGTTTGGTTTTTTAATTCCATGTGAGTGAAATCATATGATATTTATTCTTTCTCTGTCTGACGGACTTTTTCACTTAGGATTATATTCTCTAGCTCTACCCATGTTGTTGCAAATGGCAAGATCTCATTCTTTTTATGGCTGAATAATATTCCGTTGTATATATACCACATCTTTATCCAGTCATGTATTGATAGACAATTGGGCTGCTTCCATACTTTGGCAATTGTAAATAATGCTGCAGTAAACACAGGGATACATGTATCCCTTTGAATTAGTGTTTTTGTATTTTGAGGGTAAATACCCAGTACTGTGATTACTGGATTGTAAGGTAGCTCTATTTTTAACTTTTTGAGGAACCTCCACACTGTCTTCCAGAGTGGCTGTGCCAGTTTGCATTCCCACCAACAGTGCAAAAGGGTTCCTTTTTCTCCACATCCTCACATATAATACCTGTTGTTTGTTGTGTTTTTGTTTTTAAGTGATTCTGATAGGTGTAATGTAATACCCCACCATAGTTTTGATTTGCATTTCTCTGATAATAAGTGATGTTGAGCATCTTTTCATTTGTCTGTTGGTGACCTCTATGTCTTCTTTGGAGAAATGTCTGTTCATCTTCTGCCCATTTTTTTAATTGGGTCATTTGGTTTTTGGGGTGTTGAATTAAGTTCTTTATTTATTTTGGATGCTGATTCTTTATTAGATATGTCATTTGCAAATATATTCTTCTTATCTTTAGTTTTGTTGATTGTTTCCTTCTCTATGCAGAAAATTCTTTTTTTTAATTTCTTTTTATTGGAGTTAAATTTGCCAACATATAGCATAACACTCAGTGCTCATCCCATCAAGTGCCCCCCTCAGTGCCCATCACCCAGTCACCCCAACCCCCCCACCCACCTCCCCTTCCACTACCCCTTGTTCATTTCCCAGAGTTAGGTGTCTCTCATGTTTTGTCACCGTCACTGATACTTTCACTCATTTTCTCTCCTTTCCCTTTATTCCCCTTCACTAATTTTTATATTCCCCAAATGAATGAGACCATATAATGTTTGTCCTTTTCCGATTGACTTATTTCACTCAGCATAATACTCTCCAGGTCCCTCCACGTCAAAGCAAATGGTGGGTATTCGTCGTTTCTAAGGGCTGAGTAATATTCCATTGTATACATAAACCACATCTCCTTTACCCATCATCTTTCGATGGACACCGAGGCTCCTTCCACAGTTTGGCTATTGTGGACATTATGCAGAAAATTCTTATTTTGATGTAGTCCCAATAGTTTACTTTTGCTTTTATTCCCCTTGCTTCAGGAGACCTGTCTGGAAAAAAGATGCTATAGCCAATATCAGAGAAATTACTGTCTGTGTTCTCTTTAAGGCTTTTTATGGTTTCAGGTCACACACTTATGTCTTTAATCCATTTTGAATTTATTTTTGTGTATGGTATAATAAAGTGGCCCAGTTTCATTCTTCTGCATGTTGCTGTTCAGTTTTCCCAACACCATTTGTTGAAGAGAACTGTCTTTTTCCCATTAGATATTCTTTCCTGCTTTGTCAAAGATGAATTGACCATATAATTGTGGGTTTATTTCTGGGTTTTTTGCTTTATCCCATTGATCCATGTGTCTACTTTTGTGACAATACCATACTGTTTCAATTACTACCACTTTGTAATATAACTTGAAATCTGGAATTGTGATGTTTTGTTTTTCTTTTTCAAGATTGCTTTGGCTGTTTGAGGTCTTTTGTGGTTTTATACAAATTTTAGGATTGTTTATTCTAGTACTGTGAAAAATAATGTTGGTATTTTGATAGGGATTGCATTAAATGTATAGAATGAGTAGTATAGACATTTTAACAATATTTGTTCTTTCAACCCATAAGCATGGAATGTCTTTCCATTTCTTTGCATCATCTTGAATTTCTTTCATCTGTGTTTTAGTTTTCAGAGTACAGATCTTTCACGTCTTCACTTAAGTTTATTCCTAGTTATTTTGCTGTTTGCACCCACCTCACTCTTCAAGAGCAACAGTTTTGAGGCATGTTCTACACCTTCTCCCAGAGTTCTGTGATAGGATTAAGCCCCATTTGCCCAAAATGATAGCCTGCTTTTTAACCCAGCTTTTCTGTTTTACTTCTCTACAATGGTTTCCTGTTGTCACTTCCCATAATAGCCTATATACACTTCAATCCCAGTCTGTGGATCTGATTTTATGGAAACTCAAATTAAGACAACATTGGTGGGGCACCTGGGTGGCTCAGTGGTTGAGTGTCTACCTTCAGTTCAGGTCATGATCCTGGGGCCCTGAGATCGAGTCCCATATCAGTCTCCCCACAGGGAGCCTGCTTCTCCCTTTGCCTGTGTCTCTGCCTCTCTGTGTCTCTCATGAGTAAATAAATAAAATCTGTATTAAAAAAAAAAAAAGACATGTATCATGGAGGGTAAATTCATACTGTTGTCTGTCCATTTTATGTGAAAAAAAATCTGTAGGGGCTATTTGGCATTATCTCTTCATTTTCTTTAGAACACTCAGTATTTATTTAATACTTAAACTTGAAGAAAATATTTATCCAGAAAAATACATCAAATTGTATGTGGATATATTCATTTGTTAGGGATGCCATAACGAAGTACCACAAACTGGGTGGCTCAAACAACAAAAATGTGTTACCTCACAGTTCTGGAGACTAGAAGTCCAAGATCAGGATGTTGGCACAGTGGTTTCTTTTGAGGCCTCTCTCCTTAGGTAGTAGACAGCTGTTTTCTCTGTGTCTTCATATAGTCTTCCCTCTGCATGTATGAGGACCTGAATCTTTTCTTATAATAACACAAGACATATTATATTATGGCCTACCCTAGAGTCCACATTTTAATTTAATTACTTCTTTAATTATTTACTAACTTCTCCAAATACAGTCACATTCTGAGACACAAGGGGTTAGGCCTTTAATATATGAAGTGAGGGTGCATTCAACTCATAACAGGAGGTATCTGTGTATTGTGTCATGTTTGTCATTAGAGGCAAAATGGATAGATGATTTCCCTGTCACACTCTTCTCCACAGATTAGTATAATGCATACCACAAAATAGTGTCCTTTGTTTAGACTTTGACGCTTAGCATTACAGAGTGGACCAAAAGAACTAAAGGGAAGAGATACTGAAAACCAAAATATACAGCAGGAAGGAATCTGTGCGCTTCCTGAGTAACATGACTGACTGTTACTTGATGAAGAGTCCTATCACAATCCCCGCAGTGAAAGGCTGGGATTCTGTCCTGGTTTCAAGTCTCCACAAAAATCACTAGCCAGAAGTTCTGGTGGTCTTCACCTCATCACCCCTGAAGATTTGATATGACAGATTTATTTTGTATCTTGAGATTGCATTACACACTCATTCCTCTGTGACTTAAATGAGGACATTGAGGTCCAGTGGATAATGCTAAGCTCTCTTCAGCCTGTAGATGGATAGGGGAAATTACGATTGGCTCTGCATGATTGGAGACTGTGATGATAGCATGATTTATGACCAGCATTGCCAATGTGGCTATTATTCAGTATTATGTTATAAATACACTGAGAAATACACTCATGTCACATCACAAGCCAATGTCATCTGAGCAGCTTGATGATATTATGATCCAGGACTCAGCAAAGTATTTCATTAAGGAGACAGGTGGAATGTGAGACATAAATGCAGGGATCAAAGAAGCAACAAAATTGGCTTCTTGCTGCATAATACATGACCTATCGGTTAGAAAGACCATCTCCACTCAACTGCACGTTTTTGTATTTTGCCACAACAGTGCCATCTTTCCTTACCACTGGAATTTCTGGCCCTTCTGGGCTTCCTTTCTGCACATATTTCATAGCTCAGAAAGCATCTTAAATACAGATAGAGATATCTTGGTCAGAAAGTCAACCCAAGTTTGTTTGTTGCCCAGTGCATGTCACCAGGCCACGGGGATTTATGTCTTGTTTTGTTTTTAATAGAACTTTCTCTAGACTCCTGATCTTTCCAGATCTGTGGCAATCTGGATCCTGTTTTCTCTTCCCCAGATGTACTTTCAGTTGTTGCCTTTTTTCAATCAATTTCCAGATGTCATTTCTTATTCATTTTATTTCCAGCACATTTTATCCTTTCCTGAACTTTTGCATAATTCTCTCCCATGACACCTTCCTGCGCCTCCTCCACTCCATTCAGATGAATTCCAGAAACCTGCTGCAATTACACCAAATTCAGTTGGCTTTTCCATGCCCCAAATGAATGTGCACCAGCTCTGAAAGAGAAAGGAATGATTAGTCTGCAGGAGGAACTCCCTTGAATGAGCTCCCAGCTGATAGCCAAATGCTGTTGAGGTCCGAGGTCCAGGCCGACTATTTTCTAAAAAGTCTCTATAGAGAGGAAGAATGTTCACTGGTGCCCTGAAGTCCAAACCACAATTTGTTTTAGAATTTTTTTTAAAAAATCATCTCTTTGTGTAAATATCAATCCAGTAAGCCAGAAATGTTTTTTAAATTATCTTGAACAATACAAAAATTGTAAAAAGGTCTTGACTTTCTGTAATACTTCCTGCATTTGGCACTATTTGGAAATGAGATCTTTCACATAAATTAATTCTTTAGACAGTTAAAACATGTCGTAAGGCCCCAAATTGTTGCAAATATTAACTATTTTTACATAAATCTTTCTAGAATGCATTATATTTTAGGATATATGCATCAGTATACATATATTTATGTATACTGATCATAATCTAATGTTTTCCTAATGATTCAGGGTCAAGGTTATGAATGTCAGTAGCCATGTCCTGAGGTTTATGAGATGTTAGTTTGCTTTCCTTTACATCAAGATTTCTCAACTAGGCATTATTGTGATTTGGGTCTGGATAATCCTTTGTTGTAGGAGTATGGCCTGTGCATTTTGGAGGCTTAGCAGCATCCTTGGCCTGTACCCACTAGTGCTAGTGGCACCACCTCCTCAGTGGCGACAACCAGTAATGTCTAAGAGCAACAATGTGTACCACCAATGCATTTTCTCAGCATTGTATGGGAAGCCCTAGTCAATACAATAGAAAAGAAAAAGAAGGGAAAGTAAAAAGATAGGAAAGAGAAAAAGCACTAGCTTTATTTGCAAAAGACACGACTATATACATAAAAACTTCAAAGTAATCTGCAAACTATTAGAATTAATAAGTGAATTTAGAGCATCACTAATATCAAAATCAATATACAAAGATTAATTGCATTTCTATGACCTAACAAAAAGACAACTGGAAACTGAAATTTTAAAAAAATACTGTATATAATCTCATAAAAAATAAAATAACTAGAAATGAATTTAACAAAAGATTTATATGAGCAATATATACTGAAAACTACAAAATATTAAAGGGAAAGTAAAGAAGACCTAAATAAACTGAGACATGGAACATGTTAATGGATTGGAAGAATTCAAGATTATTAAGATTTGATTCTCCTCAAACTTTTCTATAGATCCAGTGACATTCAAAATCAAATCCCAGGCAAGGATTGATCCCATAATTCTGGGATAGGGAACAATTTTTAAATAAGACACAAAAATCCACAAAGAAAAATACTGATAAACTAGACCTTATTAAAATCAAAAGGGCAGCCTGGGTGGCTCAGTGGTTTAGCGCCACCTTCAGCCCAGGGTGTGATCCTGGAGACTGGGGATCCAGTCCCATGTTGGGCTCCCTGCATGGAGCCTGCTTCTCCCTCTGCTTGTGTCTCTGGCTCTCTCTCTGTGTCTCTCATGAATAAATAAATAAAATCTTTTAAAAAAATAAAATAACATCAAGTACTTCTGTTCTGAGAAGACACCCTTGGAAGTATGAAAGATAAGCTAAGGACATTGGGTGATGTGTATTAAGGAGGGCACATGATGTGATGAGCACTGGGTGTTACAGGCAACTGATAAATTATTGAACACTACATCTGAAACTAACGATACATGTTGGCAAACTGAATTTAAATTAAAAGAAAGAGATGATGTACAGAATATATTAAACACACACACACACACACACAAAAATCCCTAACATATCAATAAGAAAAAAAAGATAGCCCAAAGACTTGAAAAAGAATGGCACAAAAGAGTATATACAGACAATAAAAGGATATTCAACTTCATTAGCCATTAGACCCAAATTATAAAACACAATAAAGATACCACTATGCACCCACAAGAAAGACTCAATAAAAAATACTGACAGTACCAGATGTTAGCATGAATGTAAAACCACCAAAATTTTCATACATTTCTGGTGGGAGTTTAAATAAGTACAATGTCCTTGGAAAATTGTTTGATGGTATCTACTAAAGTTAAACAAACATATATCCACCCAATGACCCTACAATCCACTCTTACTTATATGTAGAACAGAAATATGGAAATCTTTCCCAAAAAGACAAAAACAAAAATGGATATAAGGATGTGAGAATATTGATCATAGTAGTAGTATTCATAACAGCTGGAAATTGGAAACACCCAAATGTCAGTTAACCAGAGAACAAATTGTGGTATACTCATTGAGAAGAATGAGAAAGAAAGATCATTGCCACACATACCATGAATTTCACACACATAATACTGGGCAAAAGATGACCTTAAAAAATACATACTATATCTATTTATTCTACTTATATAAAATTAACGAAAATACAAATTTAATCTGTGACAGCAGAAGTCAAGATAGTGGTTACCTTGAAGGCAGTTTTTATTGGAAGAAGGCACAAGTAGATTTCTGGTGTGCTGGTAATTTCTGATTTCTTGATCTAGGTGGGTGATAACATGGGTGTGTTCTTTTTGTAAAAATTCATCATTATATACCCAAGATCGGTACACATTTTTGTATGATGTATACTTCAATTAAAAAATCACTCAACGGAGATGCTGGGTGCACTATAAACTTCTCCCTCTGCCTCTCTCTCTCTCTCTCTCTCTCTCTCTGTGTGTGTCTCTCATGAATGAATAAATTAAAAGATCTTTAAAAAATCACTCAAAAGGAAGAATCAGTAAGTGTAAGTCTGATGAGAGTTTTAGAAAATAGGATGATATACAAGTACATCATGGAGTACAGATGAAGTCAGGGCAGGTGTCTTCAAGGACATAATATTTAAATTGAACTATAGGAATTAACCAGGGAAGGGTGTGTGCTGTGTGAGGAGTCATAATGAGGAAACTTCTCCAGGGAACGAACAATTTGAACAAAATCCTGGAAGCATAAAAAAAGCATAGCTTATTCAAGATATTGACAGGAGACTGCCAAGAACAAAGAGAGCTAGGGTACAAGTGACAAGCTTAGCTTCACTAAGCTGGAGACACAGATAGAGTGTGGTCTTCAAAGCCACAGTAAGAATTTTGAATTCCATCTTATGAACATAAGAAATGCATAGATGGACTTTTAGCACAGACTCATGTGACCTGGTTTATATTATGAGAAGATGGCTACCATGTGGAGAATTCATGAAAGGGAAAGAAGACTGGAGTGGAGAGACAATTTAGGAGGCTGTTGTGGTAGCACAGGTGAGAAATGACAGTGACAGGAGTCTGGTCAGAAGGAATAGAGAGAAAAAAATGTAGGATGTACTCTGATGATTGAATGTCACATGTGAAGGAAAGCCTCAAGTCGGAGAAGGCTTCCCAAGGATCCTCCCAAACAATTGGGTGGATAGTGATGCCAATTACTGAAATAAATGATTACATGAGAGCAAGAAGATGTGTTCACTTTGGTCGTGTTGAGCCTGAGATCTCTACAGGTCACCCAGGTCTGGAGGTCTGAGGTAGACAACTGGATATATAGATCTGAAATTTAGGAGAGAGGCCTCAATAGCGTGTTAGCAGTTCTACTTTTTATTGATAACAGAATGTGCAGTAGGGTAATATTGTACCATGTTAACATTTACTTTTTTTTCCCCTCAGAATTTTACCCCATAACTATCCTCCATTCAGGCAACAAAACTTTACCATAAGACATTAATTGCATGAAAAGAACAAAAGAGTCAAATTCTAGACTTCCAAGTTAAAAGCTTTGAAGGATACCAAGGTCCAAACTTTGCACCACAAACAATAGATTCGGAAGAATACACAACCAGTTGATTAGTTTTTCTGCTCCAGGAAAGAGAAAGGGTTTGAGTGAAGGGCTGGATAAACGAGAAATAACAGACCTTGGCCTTGGGTTATTTCTCTGATAAAGAAACCTATTCCTCACCTTGTAGCTCTACCTACCCTGGGCTGAGTCTTAGGGGAGGAAGAGGAAATAACAGAAATCCCAGATATGTTAGTCAGGGGGTAAAACAGCAGAGGAAACCTTAGACTTCGTGCAGAGCCCAGGGAGGTTCACGTCCTTCAGAGTTGCCTCAGTATGGCCCAGGGAAATAAGCAGACCTGCCTCAATAGGTTGAGTTTCCCACACCCTGGTAAGGCATGAGAAAATCACAGAAGTAGCTGAGAGAGATCTGAATTCTAGGGACCTTCTGGTCAATATAAGAAAAACATGACAATGATTTCAATGGATTTATGATCGAAGTATAGAGGAGGACAAGGATGTAGCAAAGAATCTTACCAAGACGCCACTCTCTTGAGCCTAATGGACTTAATGTATCATCTCTTGCTATAAAAATGCTGCATAACTATCCCAAAACACAATGATTTAAAACAACCACTTGCTTAGTTGCAGATCAGCTGGGTTTCACTGGCCTAGGTTGCTGTAACTGGGGGATGAGTTCGGCTCTACCTGTCTCTCACCATTTTCCTGGAACTAGTCAGCTAGTCTAGGCTTTTTTTTCTCTAACAGTGACAGTGGAGGCTCAAGAGTGAGCAAGTCCAACTCTTCATACATGTTTCAAGCTTTTGATCACTTTATGTTTGCCAATATCCCACTGACTAAAGCAGGTCCTAGAGTCAAGGGCTGTGGATAATCTTGTCCATAGTTGGAGGGCAATACAAAGTTACATGATAAGGGAATGGTAGGGAATGAAGGCTATTAATTCTGTCTCTGCCACATCTAAAATTAAATAATGCCCCTGAAAGAGAAGGAAGAAAAAACAATGATGGGACTGTAAAAAGCTAAAAATCTGTGATTAAAAAAAATAAAATCACATTTTTCTTGATGCTTGCACATGTAGGATTTTGTTTTTTTGTTTGTTTGTTTGTTTTTACATATTCAAAGAACATAGTGAGGTATAAAAAAGTATTCTCTTTTTTTTTGTTTTGTTTGTTTTGTTTGTTTTTACATATTCAAAGAACATAGTGAGGTATAAAAAAGTATTCTCTCTTTTTTTTGTTTTTTTTTTGTTTTGTTTGTTTTTACATATTCAAAGAACATAGTGAGGTATAAAAAAGTATTCTCTCTTTTTTTTTTGTTTTTTTTTTTGTTTGTCATGTAGGATTTTGAACTGAGATTCATATCCGCCGCAGACAAGAATATTAAAATAAGAGTACGAACAAAATGCGAAGGAAGTCTGGCATCTCATCCTGACATCAGAGTAACACCACAAATAACACAATGTTTGATTTGGTCTATGTTACAGAAAATGAGTAGGATTTCAAACAACTGAGGTTAAACAGAAGCACAGCATTATTAAAACTATTTTTTCAATGGCAAATATTTTTGTGGCTGCATAGAATACAGTGATTATCTTCAGACCAGACACCTGCAAACAATAGGAATCCACAGCTGTTATCTTTCTGTTTTCTCAGTGCTCATAAAGAAGGATGAGAGGAGCATGGTCTGCATCCTGAAGGCAGGAACTGTGCAAGAAGAAAATGTCAAGGTAGGAGTAGGTATGGGAGGTCTGGGATGGGTAATTCCATCCAAAGTAAAAAGCAGAGAGAAGACATAAGGGAAGCAGAGAGAAGCCAGTAAAGCTGGACAAGGATTAGAGAAAATCACAGGAGGACCCATTTAACCCTAATTTCTGTGGTTTTTCTGATGAAGATGTGGTGTTAATGGTTTCAGAGTTAATCAGAGAGCCATGTGTCTTCAATCTCAGATATAAACCAGATGAAAACAGACATCCATCCCACTTAAGTGGTATTTTAGTGACACAAAGGCTGAAAGAGAAAAAAAAGAAAAGATTTGCATAGTAATGACTCGATCATTGCTTTAAAGCTGCATGGTATTTTCAGAGACCCTAACAACCACCAAATCAAGAATTCAAACCACACCTTGGGAAGGCTGGGCTTCCTTTTGTTAAGAACAAAAACTGGAGATCTCTGAGGTCCTCTAACCACGGAATATCTGCCATGTGGACCTACACCCACCTAGGATATTGCCAAAACCCCAAGAAAGTACCATGACTAAGATCCGTGTCTTTCCCTGGGTACTATTTCCACAGAGAGCTTCTTATGTCTCTTCCCTGACATTTCACAAAAGAGAGAAAAAGGAAAGGAAAAAATATGCCTGAGAAAAGGCCAAGTGTGAAGAAGAATTTGATTTCAGCATCCCATTTAAAAATCTCTACTTACTTCCTCAATCCATATGAGGCTTATTGTCAAACCAACACCATGAAAAGAATCCAGCTTCTGTTTCTATGAAACACTATGCCATGAGCAAAAGCACAGATTAGACAGATAAATAATAACTATAGCTAATAATCAGTAAATTCCTAACGTGTCAGACACAGTACTAGGAATTTTACATATAAAACCCGTGAGATCCTGACAATGATTTAATGAAGCTGGTACTTTTATTACCCCATTCAATAGGTAGGAAGGCTAAGGCACAAAGAGATTATGTTACTTTCCCAAGGTCAACACACTAAGAAAGTGGCAAAGCCATGATTCACGCTGGAATCAGCAGTCTGATTTCAAGGCTCATATGACTTAAGCACTATGTATACGGACTCTTAAAGAAAACATTGGAAATAACACCCTCTTACATTAAACTTTTCCAGAGACTAGAAAAAGAACATTTTCCAACTTATCTCATAAGACCAAAATATTCTTCGCTCTGAACTGAGAAGAATATTACAAAAAAGGAAAATTATCAGCCAATCTCTCTTGGGAAGATAGAAACAAAGCATACTATACAAAATATTAGCATCTGATTTCAGAGAATTCTTAAGAAAAAGACAATCAAATGGAAAAATGGGATTTCATAGAAGTAATCCAAATGGTAAGTAAACATATATTTTTTTTAAATGTTCAACATCATTAGTCATCAGGGAAGGGCAAATTAAAGCCATGGCATATCCACCAGATTTAATAAAATGAAAAAGATGATAATATCAGGAGTTGATGAGGATGTAAAATAAGAGGAACTCTCACACACTATTGATGAGAGCAAAAATTGGTACACTTTGAAGAAGAGTCTAGAAGCATCTGCCACAAGTGAACATTTATATACTCTGTGGCCCAGAAATTCTACTCCTACGCATATACTCAACAGAAATTTATATATGGACACAAAAAGACACAAACAAAAATGTGCATAGCATCCTTATTCATTTAGGATACAATCTAAATATCTATTAACAGTGAAGATAAATAAATTGTGTTATATTTATACCATGAGGTGATATACAGCAGTGAAAATGAAATACTGCTGTTCACAATGACTTGAATGAATCTCACAACTTATAATATTGACCAAAAGAAGCCAGACACAAAGCATATACTTTATGATTCCATTTATATATTGTTTTAAAACAGGCGAAACAAATCTATGGTGATAGAAGGCAGAACACCACCTACATCTGAGAGGAAGCTGCAGTGACTGCAGAAAAAGAAAGGTGCCAGGAATGCTTCATTTCTTGACCTGGTCATTGGTCACATGAGAGTATTCACTTGGTGTTTCAGGTATAGTTTGAGAAGGAGCACCTTGGTGACAGATGTGGGCCAATCCAAATTCATGGTCTACAATAAGTGAACATGGTTCAACCAGATGAGAAAGACATTAAGCAGAATTGATTGCAATATCAACTACACATTCATTGCTTCACTTTTTGAGTATCTAAAATATGCCTGGAAAAATGCTAAGTCCTTCAGTCAAGAAGATGAAAAGACAAACTTCCTGTCAGCAAATTGTTTACAACCTAACTGAAAGAGATGTATAAAAATAATCGATTTCAAACCATAGTGTGCAATCATGGAATGGTGCAAACTGTTCTGAGAGTTTAGGGAAACCAGGGAAGGATTTCCAGAGGTGGCAAACTTCAACCTCAAAAGGGTTTTGCAGGTGAAAGGGCTGGATGGAGGGTGTAGAGGGAGAGGGTCTGGGAGAAGTATTTGCCTGAGAATTGACAGCATTTGCAAAGAGAGCACAGAGAGACAGTACTGTGAATATTAGGGACATTGGGTATGTAGACATGGCTAGAGCTTAAAATGCAAGATCGAGAACAGGTGAAGGTGGGCAGGTAAATCTTTTACTCTATCTTGGATATCTATCCTGTGGCACATGGGAGCTACTGAAGAATTTGTATTTACTCTAGTGTGAAGGATAAATGGGAGGAAGGTAAAACTGAAGACTAGAAGATTAGGTAGGAGGTTTTTGCTGAAATTCAGATGTATGTGTCAGGTTTACCACAGTAATACACAATCCAAAATCTTAGCGGCATACAACAACAAATACTCATTTCCTCCAAAACCTTTGTATCTTACAACAACAGACTCAGGGGTCTGTTGGTCAGCTGTAGGTTGGTATTAATTCAGCTGGGCTGTGCAGGACCGAGTGTGGCTTGGCTCCAGACATGGCAGATCATGTGTGCTCCGTGGGTCTTCCACATTGGGACACAAGATGAAGGAGCAATGACTTCTGTGGGCCATGCTCTTCTATTGATGGATGACAGGCATGCAGGGGAGGTGGGTAGGAATGTGTGATGTCCCCTAAAGCCCCTGCTCAGAGATAGCAAACTATCCCTGCTGCCCACACTACACCAGCCAAAGTCACATGGCCAACCTCAGGTACAGGACACAGTAGGATTCTCTACCCATAGGGTAAAAGGGGACAGTAAATATTTGCTGAACATATTAACTCAACCTACCACACCAAGAAAAGATTATGAACACCTAAACCAAGGTAGGCAGAGTAGGAATGGACAAGAGGGAGTCAGGAAAGCTGAAACACCCCATAACCAGAGTCTGGGGGCTGGAACGAGGTGGGATGGGCAGGGATGAACCTTGTCAGGACACTAAGAAACTAGATCAGAACCTTTAACTCAGGAAGTGTCTGACTGGCACAGGGAAGTCAATCTAAATCAATTCACTGATTTGAAAATTTTAGGCAAGATGAGAAATACAAGAATAAACCTCTCAGAAAAGGAGCTAATGGAAGAGAAGATTGCAATGAATGGGGGGAGCAGAGTAGTGACAATATCAAACTGGTCTCAGTTCTGTGGCAATGGGCATCTTGGGAGCTCTCGAAAGGTGGCCCCCAAAGAGAAAATGACAGGACTGATGTGGGAGGAAAGAGAGAGGGGAGAATTTAAGATAAGTCCCAGTTTTCTAGTCTAAGGAACTGGGAGGACACTGGTACTGTCTGCTGACTCAGGAACACAAAAGGAGAGAGGGTTTCAGAGAGAAGATGGTTACATTCAGTTGGGTTTGGTTTCTAGATCTGAGCCCTCTAGGTGGCCATACCTAGGGGACAGTTGTCTAAACCTCCCTTGTGCCTTTCATCTGTTTTCATATTTGAAACTACCCCCCCCCCAACCTAGCCAACGTCTTAAACGCTCCTCCTGATCATTTACATTTCTGTGCTTCCTTTCTTTGAGCTGCTTGCATCTAGGATTAGCATGCCTCATTCAACCTTGATCATTTATGTTATACCCACATCCCACCCCCACCCACCCAGTAATCGTGTGGCCTAAACTATAAATTCCATCAGGTCAAGACTTTGTGTGTCTTTAATATCTCCTATGGAACTTAGCACAGTGATAGGCAAAAACCTAAATTAAAAAACTAAAAAATGAATTTTAAAAAAACCCTGAAAATTGTGTGATGATTAACTACCTCAGTGAAGAATAATAATCAATGACTATCATCCTAAATAATGATGTGGTGTCACTGTAAAGATCATTTTAAAAGGTATCTCTTTTTATTTGGAGAGTGCATCTTACAAATTTTCTTTAAAATGGCATCTTTTTTTACCTAGCTTCAACATTTAAGGTGATTCTTATTTTTTAAGCATTTATCTCCTGGTGTATATCTGCATGATTGTATCTTGTTCAAGAAATACTGTTACAGGGCAGCCCTGGTGGCTCAGTGGTTTAGTGCCACCTTCAGCCCAGGGCGTGATCCTGGAGACCTGGGATTGAGTCCGACGTCGGGCTCCCTGCATGGAGCCTGCTTCTCCCTCTGCCTGCATCTCTGCCTCTCTCTCTCTCTCTCTCTCTCTCTCTGTTTCTCATGAATTAATAAATAAATAAAATCTTAAAAAAAAAAAGAAATACTGTTACAATTTTAACTTTGATACGTTAAGTGGCAAATGAAAAGTCAGCCTCCTGTAAAAATTAGGCCAAATAATCAACAGTATCAAGAGTTCACAATTTAGATGATCAACTATTTTGTGGTTTCTTTCCAAGAAGACACCAATCCAAAGAGATAGTACATGCTGCGAACATAAAAACACCAGTAAATGCAAAGTATTTTGGAAAGGCATGCTTATGATTCTTCACATCAAGTCAGTGTTCACTTTAGAAGAAGAGAAGAAGGGGTACCATTTCATAAGTTCACACTAACACCACTTTTTGTTTTGGGTGCAAGAGTAGAAGACAGGTCTCTAACTTCCAGACCAGAGCTCTAAGACCCACTCCTAACTAGTGGCTGCATCCCAGTAGGGTAAGAATAAAAGATATAGTTGGAGCAGCTAAAATTTAAAGGAATGTTTTAAAATATTTTAGTTCTTCTTTTAAAGGTAGGCTTCAAAAACCTTAATTTTGTGAGGTATTCAACAGGGACCTGGAAAACTGCCCTTAGCATTTTAACATAAATTAAAAATCATTTAAGCAGACCTCTTTTCAGCTCTTGCCAACTGCACATTCATTTTTCTGGTCAAGGGCTTTGCCGTTACAAATGAAGGGGGAAATGAAGGTATTAGAGCTTGGGCATATCAGTTTTTTAAAAAAAGGAAGTGAATGTGGATGTTGGATTAACTTCTCTCATATTCGCAATTGCATTTATCTGGGCAAAGAATGTATCCCCCCACAAGGTACTCTTGAAAACATTCTCTGAAAAATTAGGTTGCTGTGTAAAATCTGGAGTTGCTGCAAGTGGTTCTTAAAACCTCATTAGCCCTCCAGAGAGCTATGAAAGTAAAACAGCTCCAGACCTACTGAGAGCTCAGTAAACAGGTTTCCACTGCACCTGTACTGAGAGATGGGTGACCTCCAAGGAGCCTGGAAGCTTAGTTCCATTTTGAATAAGCAACCTTAAAAGTGGGGGGATGGGAAACAGGGAAATGAAGGATAAGAACCTTACTTGCTAATTCTAAACATATGTAGCCTGCACATTAGTGAGCTGAGGTGGCAAAGGGGAAAACAAAATCTCGCTGAACTACTTTCCTCAGTGGCAGGTATACTTGTTCATTTTTCCACGGGCACCCAGCTTTGGGAGGCTCCACTTTCCTAATATGGGAACAATAGAGGGCAGTCATCACTCATGTCTGAACATGACACTTGCCATCCATGTATTCATATAGAGACGATCATCTTCTGTGAGTCTGCAAAACATCAGTCTTGCTCAGGCTTAGAGTGAAGAAAGTTATACCCACAGCCTAGTGGATTCAAAGTCACCACAGACGGTACCTCTCCCTTTCCTTCGGGGCTTCCTGCATTTCCCAAAGCCAACCAGCAGCTGAATAGAAGAGGCCAGGAGAGGTTTCTTCTCCTCCCATTTTCCCCCGTTAGTAGAACATGGCAGAGGAAAAATTGTGACAGTCAACTCACCTGCTGACCTAATTAACGATGGCCCATCTGGAGTCAAAGCAATCGGGGGTCCATTCCAGCAGCAGGAGGAAGCGGAGTTGAGAGGGACGCCACCAGTTACTGGTCATGGAACTTGACAGTCACCTGCATCAGGAAATTGTACATACACGGAACTGTAGAGAGACAGAGTATGTCCCAATGACCATGAATATAGCCAAAAGGCCTTTTTTTCCCCCACTATGCTTAAGCTAGGACTGGCTAGGAAGTAAAGCAAACCTGTGACTAGGCTATTAACTCTTTGTTATGGCTCAAGTACTTCCCAGGCAAGACCTTATTCATTAAAAATAAGCTTGAAGGGAGTAAGTTCCCCCACACTTCTCTAATTGAGTCTTGCCCCAGTAGGTTGTGAGAGAACCCAACCTACTAATTGTAGCCCCAAGCAAAACATTATAAATTTTGTCCTCTTCTAAGCCACAGGACTGAGATGTCCGATATCAGCAGTCTATCCCTGAAGAGTGCCGTCCATGCTCTTTTTGGTATTTAGCACAGGATCTACCAGAGTGTGTGTGGATCTGTTTCAATTTGCATCAGCAAATATTTACTGAGAGTACACATTGTCCAAAATACTTTATTAGTATTACATGGGTTATAAAGGAGGCTAAGAGATGACTCCTATTCTCAGGTCCTTGTCCTGCAGAGGAAGGGAATTAGAGATAGATTATACAGGAAGGCCAGGTAAAGTAAGAGCAGTGTCATGAGAGAAGTACCAAAATGTGAAGGAATTTTATTTATTTTTAAAGATTTTATTTATTTATTTGACAGAATGAGAGACAGGGAGGAGAGGGAGAAGCAGGGGCTCAATCCCAGAATCCGGGGATCATGACCTGAGCCAAAGGCAGATGCTTAACCAACTAAGCCACCTGGGTGCCACAAACATGAAGGAATTTTAAAGAAGGAAGGAAGCATCTGTTTCTGGAGGCCTGCAGAAAGTCTAATGAGAGGAAATGGTGATCGAGACAGCAGTGACAGATCAACAGGATTTCAACTTGCAGGGCTAAAAGGAGGAAACTGCTTGGTATGAGTACAGAAAACGAGCAGTCAGAGATTCTCTAGTTGTCCTGTTGGCTGGGGAAAAGGAGATACAAAAAGAAAAGTGAAGGCTGGGGCTGGAAAGGTAGATTCAATCAGCAGTGTTTTCTCCAGGCTCAGGGTACGAATGCCTGCAATAGTTCCTACTGGTACTTGGTATGTACTCACAGCTCTTTCAATCCTATACCCTGCTCTCATACAGCAGGATCTAGAAAGTTAAATATTATGTTTGTAAGGCTCCTATGCAGCTAAGATTTTATATACGATTTAGATTATGTCAATGAGGGACGCCTGGGTGGGTCAGTGGTTGAGCCTTTGGCTCAGGGAGTGATCCCAGAGTTGCAGGATCGAGTCCCACATCGGGCTCCCCGCATGGAGCCTGCTTCTTCCTCTGCCTGTGTCTCTGCCTCCCTCTATGTCTCTCATGAATAAATAAATAAAATCTTTAAAATAAATAAAATAAAAGATTCTGTTGGTGAGATGTACTCTTGTGAAATTTGGAAAGCAGAAGGAAGATGGAAGCCAGGTTTGTGCAACAGCAGTATCCACTGACAAGATTGAAAATTTGGAGGACATTTCAGGGAAGCTTTCAGGAGTCTATTTTTCTGAAGTCAGGTAGGGATCACTCCTCCAAAGTGAAGATAAGTCACTGCACCTTGCAAACCCTAGAATTATGAAAAAGGTGGGATTTGGTAGCCTCTTTTAGGCTTAGAGGCGATGTATGTAGGTGCCAACTTTAAGTGTGCTGTTCCTATCCACTTACCAAGAGCATAAGTTATCAATAGTCTCAGTAATGCTGCAAAACAAACTAAGCCCAAAAATTAGTGGCTGAAAATAAAACTCATTTATCATTTCTTATCAGTCAACGGAGGATTGGCTGTTCCAGCTGGAAAAACTCAGCCCTCCTCCACATGATCTCAAATCCTCCAGCAGCCTACCTAGTAGAGGATTCAGGGGAGGAAGCAGAAACACATGAGGACCTTTCCAGCTTCTTCCTGAGTCATCTATTATCCTATTGACCAAGACAAATCTGGTAGCCCAGTCAGAGTCAGAGTAGGAAGAGACTACAAAGTTACAAGTCCAAGTATATGGATACATGCAGGCCATTAGTTGGGGGCTAGTAAAATAATGGTCTTCTAAACTGAATAAATTTTAAAGCTGCCAGTTTTGAGTAGGGCCCAGAGCAAGAGAAGGCTCTGCTACTAGTCCAGGCTGCAGTTGAAGCGGCTCTGGCTTTATGACCCAGTAAACCCAATACTATTTAAAGTGTTTACAAAAGATGCAGACACAACATGAGTCCTCCAGCAAGCCTTGAGAGGAAAATCCTAAAGTTTCTGGAGCAAGATATACCCTCTGCAATAGGTTTTCCAAGTAAGTACTAGTAGTGACTAAATGTTTGCTCTTGAAAAAGTGAGTGAGCATAAGATCTGAACGGCCAATAAAAGCTGGTGCTATCTGATACCAGAACTATAAGGTTCCCAAACTGAAGAGGCCACTGGGTACAAGCAGATACAAAAAATATGTAAGTAAGTGACTCAGGTGCCCATGGCACCCACCCCTACTACACTGCAATCTTTCTCCAAACCAATAGCCTTGCTTTATGAGGAGTTCCCTATAGCCAACATGCTGCAGAAGGAAAAAATGTCAGGCCAGTTTATAGCTTTGCAAGATATGCCAGCACCAGCTAAAACTGAACTGCTGCACAAGAAATCCCCAGTTAGACACAGCCCAGCAGAAAGACAATCAGAAAGAGAAATATATTCAATGGGCAAAAGCTCAAGCTGTGTACCCAGTTCTCCACTTTGACTGAAAGGAGAGACAGAGAGGTGTGAGTCTATAGTGCTCCATAGGCAACAGAATATGGTTGGCCAGACAGTCATGGGTAGAAACGGAACAAAATTAGAGGACTGATTATGAGAAGGTCTAGAGAAAAGTCCTGTGCACAGACTTCAGAAATGGCAGAGAGATGGGGAGGCCCACTTAGGAGGAGAAAACCCGTTCTGTGAACTTCAGTCAACCTCTTCTCCTACCTTCTCTAGAGCCTGCACATTCGGCATAGCATCACCTCGGCCTGATAGAGATGGAAATGATGTGCAGCTCAGCAATGTGGACTTTCTCTCACTAGGGAAGATAAAGAAAATGCTGTACTAAATGCCTTGCCATGAGGAAACATCAGAAAACTTTTTTTTTAATGTACATTCATTCATTCTCAGGGAGATTTGAAAATATTACATCCATAAGATAAAACAGGTATGATATGAAAAATAGTCTAAAATTATTTTAGAAATAATTGGAAATTTGAGATATAACTATTGATTTAAATAATTCAAAATAGAGACTGAAGAGGGGAAATGGATATGAGTGAATATTAAATAGTTTAGCTGGAAGATTGAGAGGAAAGAATATCCCCAAACACAGGGCTATGGCACAGAAAAATGGAGACATGGAAGACAGATGATAGGAATTAGGAATTTCAGAAGAAACAGAGAATAGAAGTGATTATTTAAGAATAAAAGAAGGACTGGGTGTTATATGCAACTGACAAATTATTGAACTCTACATCTGAAACTAATGATGTACTGTATGTGGGCTAATTGGATTTAAATTTAAAAAAAAAGAAATAAAAAAGAAAGAAGTTACTCAAAGTAATAAATTCATATATTTAAAAGTTTCAGAATTAGTAAAGAAAAAATACTAAATACATCTTGGTAAAATTTCAGAACTCCAAGCATAAAGTACAAATCCTAAAAATGGCCAGAGTAAAATAAGGAGCTGTTCACAAATAAGTGAAATTCAGATTGGTATTCACTTTCTCATCACCAACTCTGGATGCTGGAAGACAATGGCAGGAAGTAAGAAAGAAAATGAAAAAAATGCGGAGTAAATATAATGGAAACAATAAATCAAAACAATTATTAATCATAATATTAAAAGATAACAAAACTCAGATTGCAGAGACAGGTGGCAGGAACCAGCTATATGATGATTATATAATAGATATTGTAAAAGAAAATGATGCAGGGGAGCCTGGCTGGTTCTGTTGGTAGCACATGTGACTCTTGATCTCACGGTTGTGAGTTCATGCCCCACGTTTGGTATAGAGATTACTTAAAAATAAAATCTTAAAAAAGGAAAATGATGCAGAAAGGTTTATTGTAAAGAACTAGGAAGATGTACTGGAAAAATAATGCTGGAGTACTAATATTAATATTAGAAAAAAACAGGAAAAGATATAATTAAGAAAAATATTTACATTGATATTGTCATAAATTACATTGATATTCTTGCAGAATCTACCAAATGATGCAAATACTGCACAAAACCTGCCTTTTGAGAGTGGAAGGCAAAATCCTAAAAAGTATATGAACTAAGTATCAACTCAAGAAGCTAAAGAAAGAGCAAGACAGAGACAGGGAAGGAGAGAAACAGAGAGGGAGAAGAAGAAGGAGGAGGAGGAGATAGAAGAAGGAGGAAAACCAAATAAGCTAAAAAATAAGTTAATAATCATAAAAATTAGAAAACACAAATAAGTGGATGATTAATCAAATGAAAAATATAATTTTTTGATGAGTTCTTTAAAAAGAGCAATTAAATAAACAGACTGTCAAATGTGACCATGGTAAAGAAGAAGAAGAAGACAACTAAAATAATCAACATTAGGACTGAGAAAAAAATGTGGAAAAAACTTGAAAATTAGTTGAAATAGATTATTTTTGTAGGAGAAACTAAATAATGAAATTGACTCAAAAAGAACTGAAATCCTGAAAAAACCAATAACCGTAGAGGAAACAAAAACCCTAAAAAGGGCACAATGCCCAGATAACCTTCTGGGCACATTGTATTAAACCTGCAAAGAATAGATAATTCCTGCATTATTTACACTATTAAAGAACATTGAAAGAGGTGGAAAGTTTTCAGTTCATACAAATACAGCATAACACTAAATCATAACCAGATAAAAATAGAGAGAAAAACCACCCACAACAAAACAAGAAACCCAAAGACAAATAGAGGCAAAAATCCCAAATAATATATTAGGGAATTTAATGCAATACTTCACAAAGAGAATTATATCATGAACTAGTAGTCATTTTCACAATAATGCCTAGGATAAGGGCACATGGGGGGCTCAGTGGCTGCGCATTTGTCTTTGGCTCAGGTCATGATCCCAGGGTCCTGGGATCGAGTCCCACATCCAGTTCCCCACAGGGAGCCTGCTTCTCCCTCTGCCTGTGTCTCTGCCTCTCTGTGTGTGTCTCTCATTAGTCTGTCTTTTAGTGTAATTCACTAGCCTAAGAGCTTAAAAGAGAAAATTATTTGATTATCTCAGTACATATGAGAAGGCATTTGCTAAAATTAGCAATTTTTCCTGATAAGAACAGTTTTTCTTAAGCAACTTGATAGAAGATGCTACCAGACACTTGCATGATGTTTTCAATGAATCATAAAGAGCATTTCCACTAGAGTGAAGGGTCTTGCCACTGTCAGCAGAAACTACTCTGGTAGAACAAGGCAGCAAATGAGGGAACAGGGAGATGTATGACCCAGGAAACAGGTAATGCAACACAGCAGAAAGGCAAATGAAAGCCCCAGAATTGTGGTGAAAGAAAAGCCAGCCAGATAGATGTGCAGCAGCAGATCTAGAGAGTGAGGGGTAGGAGCTGAATGGCCACAGGCAGGATAATTTGAACAAAAGAGGAAAGAAAAGCAAAGACAGAAACTGATAAAACACTGTTAGAATATAATGAGAAGAGATGTAGACTTCAGGCAGAATTTCCATATGAATTACTAATATGTACCTAGATAATTAAACAAACAAACAAAAAGTAGTAAACTATTAACTCTGGGGAGAGTTATTTAAGAAAAATAATCAGATTATGGTACATTATATGACTTATCTGCAAATAATATATATATAATCATAAATGTAAACCCTGAATATTGATTTAACCAAAATTGTGATATAACCTTTCTGGGAGAGTGGGATGGTGGGAGGGGCCATTCGTACAAGAAAGCTAATTCCTTATCTTCCATAGTCGGAAGTCATTAGATAATATCTAAAATTTAAAAGTAAAAAAAGACACTAGCAGCAGCATATTATTTAGAAGTATAAACGTAAAAACCAGAAGAAGCAGCTGTAAGAACTGAAAGTGATGCTACTGGGGAGTGCAGGGGTAGACAGCGATGCAGCTAGGACCGCTGGGTTTTGTTGCAGGCTTGTTCACTTTTAAAACTCATTCATTTATTTAAATATCTGCATGTATTACTCTGATAAAAACTTAAATGTATTATGTTTTTTAAATTTGAGTATAGTGGACACATGTTTCATTCCTTTCAGGTGTACCCACAGTGGTTCAACAACTTTGTATGCTATGCCATGTTCACAAGCGTATATAGCTCCTACCTGTCCCCGTGCAACACTTTTAAAATACCATTGACTACGTTCCCGACACTGTGCCTCTTATTTCCATGACTTAGTTATTCCACAGCTGAAGTATCTCCCACTTCCCTTTATGCCAATCCACACCCCCCAACAACCCTCTCCCCTCTGGCAACCATCAGTTTGTTCTCTGTATTTTTAGGTCTGATTCTGCCTTTTGTTTATTTATTCACTTGTTCTGTTTTTTAGACTCCACACGGGTGAAATCATATGGTATTTATCTTTCTCTGTCTGACTTACTTCACTTAGCATAATACCCTCTAGGTCTATTCATGTTGTTGCAAATGGCAAGATCTCATCCTTCTATGGCTGTGTAATATTCCTCTGTGTGTGTGTGTGACCTCTAGATTTTTAGAAAGCAAGAATGACAATACCTACTAAGGATGTGGAGAAATATATATACTTGGACACTACAGAGAGAGAATAAATTATTATAAGCTTTTCAGTTGAGCATGTTGGCAGTAAGTATCAAAATTTCAAATGTTTCTCTCTCTTAGCCCAATTAATTCCTCCTCTGGCAAATTATTTTCAGGAAAACACAGCAGATATGCCAAGATTCACCTTAAAAACTATTCAAAGCTTCATTCTTTAAAATATTGAGATACTTGTGCTATGCATATACATTACTAAGGGAATGATTAAGTAGATTATGTACTTCCTAACAGTGGAATACCTGCAGGCTTATAAAATAATTATATAATGTAGTGGTTTCCAAATCATGCTCCAAGAGGCTGGACTATTTTTCCAGGGCTGCCATAGCAAAGTACAAAACTGGGTGGCTTAGAGCCACAGAAATTGTCTCATAGTTCTGTAGACTAGAAATCTTAGGTAAAGGTGTCCAGGGGGTTAGTTCCTTTCAAGGGCTGTGAGGGAGAACATCTTACATGCTTCTCTCCTAGCTTCTTGTGTCTGCTGGCAATCTTTGGTGTTCCTTGGCTTGTAGAAGCATCACCCTGATCTTGGCCTTCATCTTGTATGGTGTCCTCTCTGTGTGTATCAAATTTTCTCCCTTTCTGTGATCAAATTTTCCTTTTTGATAAAGACACCAGTCATATGGGGTTGGGGCCAACCCTAATGACTTCATCTTAACTTGATCATCTGCAAAGTCTATTTCCAAATAAGGTCACACTTACAGGTATCTGGGGTTAGGATTTCAACATCTTTTGCGAGTTACAATTCAAATGCACAACAGAGTCTTAGCTTTTCTGCGAAGTGCCTCAAAAACCACTACTGAGGAACTGTGGGTACTGAGCTGATGAGTTCTGGACTTCTCTTATTCATTTTAAGTAGAAAAGTTCCCTCCCTTATAAATTAGTATTCTGAGAGTTCATATGAAGGAAGGTCCACTATTTTAAAGAATTTTAAAACTACCAAGTAAAACTATATTTATGTATGTCTCCAATATATTGCAAATTAAGAAGAGCAGTTTGCAAGCATGTGAACATGTTTCCAGTTCTGTAAAAATACAAAATCTCTATCTATATTCATATTTACAGTACTTAGGTTTAGATTTAGATTATTATTTTTCAAATAAATATTGACAGTGCTAAGATGGCTACAGTTCTAGAAGTATCCTTTATATTTGTCTTCACACTTTTTCATATTTTCTAGGTTTCTAAAAATGACATATCTTTGTAATAATAAAAGATTATAACTCTTTTTTAAAGAGAGAGGTCACTTATGACATTTGGCAAATACACATCAGTGAATTTATTGATACAGTATTGTCCATTTGACTTGGCTTATAAGAATTTCAAACCAATATAATTTGAATGACTATTCAGTTCTCTCCAAAACTTCAGTCTTTGCCATTCAAATCCCATTGATAGAATTGAGTCTGCAAACCCAAGTGTCTATCAATGGATGAACACATAAATAAATTATGGTGTTTACAGAGAAAGGAATATTATTCAGCCTTTAAAAGAAAGGAAATTCTGACACATGCTAAATATGGATGAGGCTTTAGGACATTACGTTAAGTGAAGGAAGCCAGTTACAAAAGGACACAACAAGCTGATTCCATATGAGGTACTTAGAATAGTCAAATTCATAGAGATCAGAAAGCAGAATGGTGGATGCCAGGGGCTGAGGAGACGAGAGAATGGGGAGTTATTGTTTAGGGTACAGAGTTTTGCAAGATGAAAAAAGTTCTGGAGATGGATAGTGGTGATGGTTGTACCCATATGAATGTACCTAATCCCACTGAACTGTACATTCAAAATGGCTTTTGGTGAAAAACTCTAACAAGGACATCAAGAGATTCCTTATTTGGAATATTTAGATGGATTTGCCTGAACTCCACATTAACTCCCCTTGCCCAGGGCAACCTCTCTCCCCAGCCCACCACTCTCCATATCCCACGCCACAAAAAGCCACAAAAAGATTGAATGAGATAATCAGAAAAACCACCCAAGAAAAGAAAAAGGGAGAATCAGTTACATATTCAACAACTCAGGGAACAAGAAAACTCAAATCTGTTCCAGTTCTCTAGTTTCACCTTAAAAGCAGGGAACTGTGGATGTTTGTGTGAAGCCCTTGAAAGCCTAAATTTTCAGCCCCACCACCATGCAGGAGGTTACCAGCATCTCAAGAAAAACAACCACTACCAGAAAAGCTCTTCTTTGTTTTCATTCTTTGCAGTCCTTCAGGAAACTCTTGATAATGTGAAGTGTTATTACTGTGAATGTTGGCCCAGGCAAGTTTACTCTAGAGTCTATCACTGACTGTTCGCAAAATAAAACCATTTTTAAAGCCTGAGAGGAGAGCCAAGTGCAAACCACAAATCAGAAAACCACCAAGGCGGGCTGGCCTCGCTGCCAGAGTTTAATGTGATCTAATGGGAGGACAACAAGATGTGAGAATTTGATTTTACGATGCTCCATGTAACATTTGGCAATACAAAGGGGCCGGGCCCAACTTCCCGATCCTTAAGCAAACATTTGAAGTAATGTTTTACTTTCTCATCAGTTTTAATTCTGTCAACCAGGGTGTTGAGATTCAGCCTGCCCTAGTCATTCTAAAAATGCTGTCTGCTTTGGGTGGTTGTACATTTGTTTAATATCAATTCATATAAGATGAAGATGGGCAGGTGGGGCAGGGGCCAGGAAAATCGGATGAAGCTATTCAATGGCAGTGGATCAACTGGATTTCAGCTCTCTTCTACATTTGTGATTTATTCCATGGGTGGGAGGGCAGGGATTGGGCTAACTGAAGGAACATGCTTTCATAAGCAAAAGCTAATCTCGAGGAGAGAGACAAATCTGGGCTGGATGGGGTCGCCCAGTCTCACACCAAATGGGATTGGAACTCAAGTGTAGTTCTATTTCCCATCACTTGCTAAAGAAAAATAAAAAAGGAAAAGAAACAAAATGGTTAGCAATACCCAAACTCTTCACATATGGCAAATTAACAACCGATGACATTATGGAATAAAGAGGGGGCAGTCAGGAAATCCCATTAAGGGCACATGAACAATGGAAGATAAACCAAAGCCACATTTCGTGCTGCTTCTGTTTCTATAGCCAGGACTACAGAATCAGAATCAGACCTCCTTTCCTCTTCTTACAAAATAATGCATTCCTGACAACACCAAACTCTTCCTCCCATTGTCACTGTATAGTTGACTCAATGAAGAAATGTGACACCCACTGACACAAGTTTCTTAAAGCTATAGTTTGCTAAGTGAAGTCATTTCTCAGAATGCAGGAAGAAATATTAGAACTTCTATTTCTATTGACTCCTGACATAAACAATAAGAAAAAAAGAAAGCCTCATTAATAATTAAAATCAGAACGACACCAGGTATCCTCACTTCGTCAGATGTAAATGGTCACATATCACTGTGGACTGTTGAGTCTTCCTGAAAGAAAGCTGGGGTCAACAGTGTTAAGGGCATGACAGGTGCTATGTCAGTTCAGGTAAGATGGGCTGCAGCAATAACTAGACCAAACATGTAATGGCTCAACACAATAGAAATCTATTTCTTGCTCAGGTAATAGTTTTGGTGATCATCAGGATAGCCCAAGGTACACAGGAACTTCCACCAACGGTCAGCATGGCCATCTGCATTTCTTCCAACAGAAGGGTGGGACGTGGAGAATTAGTCTTAGGAGATTTTTTATAGGCCCAGCCTAGAAGAAGCACACATTTCAGCCCTCCCTGGTAAGAACTTAGTCTCATAACCACACCTAACTACAAATGAGGCCAGGAAATGGAACTTGGTTCTGGGCCCAAGAAGAGGAAAATGGATCATGGGGAGCAGCCGGCAGTCTCTACCATAGGCACCCTCAGCCATCTGGTTATCACAACATGTCACAGTCTACGTGTTCCCCTTATGCAGGTTTAACTGTTGTAATGAAATTTAATCTCACAAAATGAACATGAGAGACACACACAGAGCGAGAGGCAGAGACATAGGCAGAGGGAGAGACAGGCGCCCTGTGTGGAGCTCGATGCGGGACTTGATCCCAGGGCCCATGGTCATGCCCTGAGCTGAAGGCAGATGCTCAACCACTGAGCCACTCAGGTGCCCCTTATGTTACAGTTTAGTGTAATAATATACTTAATATATTATTTTGAGAAGTTTTCTTAACCTTGTTGATAGATGTGTAGAAGCTTCTTTTGAGATTTCTTGTTTAATAACAAAATACAAAAGGCCACATAGCACTGGGTTCTCCTCATTTTTCCTTTCCTTTGTATTAAAATGTCAAGATAAATGTGAAATAAATGTGAAACAATCTGGCATCAAATAAAGGCATATTCCTTTGTCAACATTGAAAAAAATTGCTAAGATTATAAGAAATAATTAAAGTATTCTATTAAATATTGGGGTTTGATTTATAAATGAATGAAAGTACAGTTATTTCCACATATCCCAGATTATAGCACTTGCTAGATCCTTTATCAATATACAATGATCTGTGTGTAGGTGTCTGTTGCACATCTGTGCCTACCTGCACACTCACTATATATATATATTTCATATATATTATTTCATTTCAAATACATTTCAGTATTTATATACTTGAGAATGTATCTTCTCAACAGTCATTCAACCAGTACTTATTAAGCACCTACTCTTACCATAATGGAGTTTTCATTAAAGTATCAATAGTAAAGTTAGCAAAACCAGTATTTTAAGAGAAAATTGTACTGTGTAAGCATAGCCACTGATGGGACAATTTCTTTGACTCAATGTTTTAATAGGTTTCTGGGATAAGTTTACTGAAGTAGCACAAGTGAAATGTATTTGTTCCACCATTCATAGGTAAGCTACTGCAAGAAAATGCTATAAAATGTCATGGATATGGTTACTTTTATAAAAACTAGACCTTTAAAATATAGAGGAGTCAATCATCTCATACTCATTAGGATGGCTACATCAAAAAACCAGACAATCAGTGTTGAAGAGGATATGGAGAAATTGGAACCCTTGTGCATTGTTTGTAGGAATATAAAATGGTGCGGCCATTATGGAAAACAATATGGCAGTTCTTCAAAAATTAAAAATAGAGTTACCATATGACCCAGAAACTCTACTCCTCAGTGTATACCCAAAATAACTGAAAGCAATGTCTTTTTTTTTTTTTTTAAAGATTGATTTATTTATTGTGGGGGGGAGAAGGAGAAAGAGAATCCTGAGCAGATTCCCCACGGAGCATGGAGCCAGAGGCAGGGTTGTCATGACCTGAGCTGAAACCAAGAGTCAGATGCTCAATTGACTAAGCCACCCAGGTGCCCAAAAAGCAGTGTCGGAAAGAGTTATCTGTATGCACAGATTCATAACAGCATCGTTCACAAAAACCAGAATGGTAGAAGCAACCTACGTGTCTACTAACAGATGAATGAAAAAATGAAATGTTGTATCTGCATACAATGGGATATTATTCAGCCTTAAAAGGAAGAAAATTCTGATACATACTACAACATGGATGAACCTTGAAGACATTATGCTGAGAGAAATAAGCCAGCCATAAAAAAGACGATTTTTTACATTTACACTGGACGATTTCATTTACATGAATACCTAGAGCAGTCAAATTGAGACAGAGATTGCCAGAGGCTGGGGAACAGGAATGGGGAGCTGTTATTTAATCACTATAGGGTTTCAGTTTTACATGATGAAAAGAATTCTGGAGACTGGTCATACAACAATGTGAATGTGCTTAACACTAGTGAACTGTACACTTAGAAGTGGGTAATATGGTAAGTTTGCAATATGTATTTTATTATAATTAAAATTGTTTTAAAAACAAAGGAGTCTTAACAATATTTTGTAGTGAGATATGGAGGAACCATGAAAATATTTTCTACCACTCAGAAGTTTGCTGGTTTTTTTAAAGAGCAAAGAACACACACACACACACACACACACACACACACACACAATCTGCTTCCAAAGTAAGGATGATATTTTACAATAGCTAAAAAAATAACTGTTCTTTAAGGGAACTCAAGCTATGGTGAGAATATTTCAAAACATACCTAAAAGTACTCTTATCACTCTAGGTGTTGTTGCAAATAATTATACAAATGTAGCCCTATGTAAATTTTTATAACAGAACAATTTCACTTAAAAATCTAGTATTTAAGCTATCTAATAATTTATCAAAGAGTTTTAATGATTTAGAATCTGATTAATAAGACAATGCCAATATAGTAACTTCCAATTAGCCTGTAAGAACAATTGATTGACATTAAGAAAGATGAAAAATTTTTACCCAGATTTCCATAAATCTTTGCAAAATTGAAAAATAGGAGTATTATGATTTAGTAAGCCTAGTCAATAATGGGTTCTTTTTATTTGGATCTACAAATATTTATAAAGCATCTTTTTAAGATAAGATAATCAAAAATTCAAAACTGAGATTTTGGATTCACTACATTACAAAATATTAAACCATAAGTTAGGAAAAATAATGAAGCATATTAATTCACATAACCTTCACTGATAAGAGCAAAAGGGGGATTGGTACAACAAATAAAACAGGAAAATAATTATTTCAAAGATTTTATTATTTACTTGACCGAGAGAGAGAGAGCATGAGAGAGAAAGAGAAAACACAAGCAGAGGGAGAAGCAGGCTCCCTGCTGAGCAGGGAGCCCAGCGTGGGGCTCAATCTCAAGGACCCTAGAATCATGACCTGAGCTGAAGGCAGACACTTAACCAACTGTGCCACCTGGTGCACCCAAAGTAAAATAATTTTAAAAATATTTTTCATTTCATTTAAGCCTATGTTAATGTCTCTTTTATACATTTTATAATGTGCATATCAATAAATAGTATATGGATATAATTCATGAATGAGTTAATTTTGTTCATACATAAAATTGTTTTTAGGGATAGGGATATAAAATTTAATATATGTGCTGCCAAAGCAAGCACTGATAGGCATACAAAATTGAGAGAACACTGTTGTAAAAATTCTGGGAAACCAGTTGGGAAGAAATGTATTACTCTTCATTATAAAAGCAAATGGTCTAAAACTGATAAAACTGATATAGCAAATGGCCAAAACTGGATATGAGGAAGACTTTTCTTTATAGTAAAGGTAAGGAGACACAAAATAAATCCTCATCCATCGGAATGATTTAGGTATTATTCTTCCTCAGAATAGAGAGATCAGTTCATTTATTCAAGGAATACTATGTAGCTCTTTTCTTCTTTGTTTTAAATGTTGTCCATGAAAGAATTCAGAGTATATATCTGCAGTCAAGAATATGCTTTCTTAGGGAAATAACACTGTACATGTAGATTTACCTATATAATATTCAATATACTTCTACTTTCATAAATAAGGTTCTCAAATCTGTTTTGGAATGTGCTGAGATGTATTTAAGTAAATAATTACATAAATAAACACTATATTATTTTCTTTTTATCTGACCTCTCTCTTCACATAAACACACAACAGAGGGAAAAACATTATGCTTATATCACAAAACAGATTATATTCTCATTATTTAGAATGCCTTATCTCACCTTCTTCCATCTTACCTGAGTTTTCTTTGTCCTTTGGGGTCCATACCCAAGTTTCATTCAGCAACTTTTTGGGGATACTACTGTGTTAGATATGACTATGATAGATGACTTGCAAAAATGGTCTTGTTTCCTATGCCTATAAGCTCTTTGCAACGCGGCTTTGCAGTTCACCTCATTAGGGAGTAGAGTCTACTTTCCCACTTTTCACATGTGGATGACCTTTGGGACTTTCTTTGGTCAATAAAATGTAGCAGAGGTAATAGTGTGTCTTGCCTACTTGTAATATGTCACTTCGGACCCTGACCATAGAATAAGGGAGGGCTAGATGACTGTCCACATGCCAGATAGCTGACATGCTCCAAATGATGGCTCACAAATGCTCTGAAGCTGAGCGACCAGACTTATACATGGATGACAGCATGAGCTAAGAGCAGAAGAACCACCCAACTGAACTCTAATGTGGAAACTCACAGAATTATAAGCTAATGAACAGCTATTGTTTTAAGCAACTAAGTTTCGAGGTGTTTTGTTAGGCAGTTTTGGGGTACAATACAATTATGTATTAGGTATAATAAAGAGATGGAAACTGGTCATTTCTTCCCTTCAAGGACTTATCTTCTGGGGACACAATTTTTTAATTGGGGGCCCACTGAGGAATTTAAAGAGACCTTGACTTCTCCGAAATGGTATGTGATATCTGGCATGGACCCTCAGGCGTTTTTTTTCCCTATGTGTAAAGTGGAGCTCATAGTTTTCATCAATTTCTCCAAGGAGCTGGTCTCCTCCCAAAAGGTTAATACAGTGCAGTCATGGAAGCTATTGACTCATTTGTAAAGAATTATAATATAATGCATCAGATCCAATAATGGAAGCACATGTCAGGCGGTATAGCAACAGAGAAGGAAATTTTAAGTCTCCTGAGGAATGCAGAGGCTTTCTCAAAGAAATTATTCTTCCAATGCAAGAGGAAGCCCCACAAACAGAAAGAGTCTTTCAGACTGTGGAATGGCAGGGATAACAACAACGCAGAAATGTTAAAAATGCCTGATTTATGTAAAGAAAAGCAAATAGGCGCAGCTGGAGGGTGAGATACATAGTTAAGGTTAAGGTATGGCAGATACAACTGGAGAAAACTGGAATCAAGATGGGAAGGGCTTTTATTCCAAGTTAGGAAATTTGAATTTTATAACTGTAAGAATCTACCCCTAAAGGTTCTGAGCAAGGGCAAAACATAATTAGAACTGCATCTTAGAAGAAGTCTCTGGTCTTTCATGTTCTAACCATGAAAATATTGAGGTCCATCTTAGGAATGCATTCTTTGGTCAGAGGGTGCTTAAAGAACCACAAATCTTTCCTCAGTACCTGGAACAAGAATGGTACCCTTCCCAGCCAAGTCCTGTGAGACCAAGCTGGGCTTGAGGTCAGAGTCACTGGGAATGCAAATGCTGGTGAGTCTCCATTCTACACCGTGGATATCCTGCACATACTTCTTGCAGACCAGCTCATCACGGAGCAATGCTACCTAAACCAACACTTCCTCAGAAGGAAGGATAACAGTGGGGAGACACCGAGATATCCCCAAGAGCTACCTGAGTGGGATCAGCTAGCAACAATGGCTATCAAGATATATCTGATGTGAAGTTCTAGGCATAAGATCCATGGGAAGGACACCTGGATGGCTCAGTGGTTGAGCATCTACCTGAGCATCTCCCTGGTTGGCTCAGGGAGTGATCCGGGTCCTGGAATCTAATCCCATATTGGGCTCCCTGCATGGAGCCTGCTTCTCCCTCTGCCTGTGTCCCTGACTCTCTCTCTGTGTCTCTCATGAATAAATAAATAAAATCTCGTCCTACACTCCAGCTCCAGCCAGGTGTCACCAGCGACAAGCGTGGGCAGCACAAGAGACACCGGCCCAGCAGGCCGTGCCATGTTGGAGTGCACCCCCGCACCCCCCCACAGCCACCTCGACCCGCATGGGACCATGACAACTGTGGCCACCCCCAGTCTGCAGTTTTACAGATGATAAAACAGGCTCAGAAGGGTCAAGTAACTTGTTGGAGATCACTTGTTGGTTTTAAACAGCAGAGGTAGGACTCAGATCCAGTTTTCCCATGTAACACAGCTCTCTCTCCCTGCTTCATGGGCTGGTATGAGTGGGCAGCACGGGACCAGGTGAGGATGGCTTCCGGCTCTCCTGCCAGGTGAACCAGGACGAGGATTCAGGAAACAGGAAAAGATAACTTTTATTATTTTTTTTAAAGATTTTTATTTATTCATTCATGAGACACACACACACACAGAGGCAGAGACACAGGCAGAGGGAGAAGCAGACTCCATGCAGGGAGGGAGCCTGACGTGGGACTTGATCCTGGGTCTCCAGGATCACACCCCAGGCTGCAGGCTGCGCTAAACCACTGCGCCACTGGGGCTGCCCAAAAGATAACTTTTAAATCATTCTGAAAACCTACGAATTCGACCTGAGATTTAAAGAGAGAACAGCTAGAATGCTACAGAGAGAAGAGTTTGCGCTGCTAACAAGTACAACTCATTTTTAGCCACTCTGCACTGAGCAAAATGAATAGAAAGGAGAACTCACCACAAAAGAAAGGATCAGAAACAGTCCTCTCTCCCATAAAGTTACAGAATTTGGATTATAATTTAAAGTCAGAAAGCCAATGCAGAAGCACAATTATAAAGCTACTGGTGGCTCTGGAAAAAAGCATGAAGGATTCAAATTCTTCATGACTGCAGAATTTAGATCTAATCAGGCCAAAATTAAAAGTCAATTAAATGAGATGCAATCCAAACTGGAGGTCCTAATGACGAGAGTTAATGAGGTGGAAGAAAGAGGGAGCACATAGAAGACAAGTTGATGGCAAAGAAAGAAGCTGAGGAAAAAAGAGAAAAACAATTAAAAGACCATGAGAAAGGTTAAGAGAAATAAATGACAGACTCAGAAGGAAAAATCTACGTTTAATTGGGGTTCCATAGGGCGCCAAAAGGGACAGAGGACCAGAAAGTGTATTTAACAAATCATAGCTGAGAACTTCCCTAACCTGGGGATGGAAACAGGCATTCAGATCCAGGAGATAGAGAGATTCCCTCTAAAATCAATAAAAACCATTTAATAGTGAAAATTGCAAATTCCAAAGATAAAGAGAAAATCCTTAAAGCAGTAAGAGACAAGAGATCCCTAACTTGTATGGGGAGAAATATTAGATTAACAGCAGACCTCTCCACAGAGGCCTGGCAGGCCAGAAAGGGCTGGCAGGATATATTCAGGGTCCTAAATGAGAAGAACATGCAGCCCAGAATACTCTATCCAGCAAGGCTCTCATTCAGAATAGGAGAGAGAAAGAGCTTCCAAGATAGGCAGAAACTGAAATATGTGACCACCAAACCAGCTCTGCAAGAAATACTAAGGGAGACTCTGTAAAAGAAAGAGGAAGCCCAAAGAAATAAGCCACAAAAACAGGGACTGAATAGGTATTATGATGAGACTAAATTCATATCTTTCAATAGTAACTCTGAACGTGAATGGGCTTAATGATCCTATCAAAAGACGCAAGGTTTCAGACTGGATAAAAGAGCAAGACCCATCTATTTGCTGTCTACGAGACTCATTTTAGACCTAAGGACACCCACAGCCTGAAAATGAAAGGTTGGAGAACCATTTACCATTCAAATGGTCCTCAAAAGAAAGCAGGGGTAGCAATCCTCATATCAGATAAATTAAAGTTTATCCCAAAGACTGTAGTAAGAGATGAAGAGGGACACTATATCATACTTAAAGGGTCTATCCAACAAGAGGACCTAACAATCATGAATATTTATGCCCCGAATGTGGGAGCTGCCAAGTATATCAATCAATTAAAAACCAAAGTTAAGACATACTTAGATAATAATACACTTATACTGGGAGACTTCAACATGGCGCTTTCTGCAAATGACTGATCTTCTAAGCACAACATCTCCAAAGAAACAAGAGCTTTAAATGATACACTGGACCAGATGGGCTTCACAGATATTTACAGAACTTTAAATCCAAAGGCAACTGAATACACATTCTTCTCAAGTCCACGTGGAACCTTCTCCAGAATAGACCACATACTGGGTCACAAATCAGGTCTTAGGATACCAAAAGATTGGGATTGTCCCCTGCAATTTTCAGACCATAATGCTTTGAAACTAGAACTCAATCACAAGAAGAAATTTGGAAGAAATTCAAGCACGTGGAAGCTAAAGACCACCCTGCTAAAAGATGAAAGGGTCAACCAGGAAATTAGAGAAAAATTAAAAAGATTCATGGAAACTAATGAGAATGAAGATATAACCACTCAAAAATCTTTGGTATACAGCAAAAGCAGTCCTGAGGGGGAAAAACATCGCAATACAAGCATCCATCAAAAAACTGGAAAAAACTCAAATACACAAGCTAGCCTTGCACCTAAAGGAACTGGAGAAAGAACAGCAAATAAAACCTACACCCAACAGAAGAAGAGAGTTAATAAAGATCCGAGCAGAACTCAGGAGACCAGAAGAACTGTAGAACAGATCAACAAAACCAGGAGTTGGTTCTCCGAAAGAATTAAGAAGATAGATAAACCATTAGCCAGCCTTATGAAAAACAAAAATAGAAATGACTCTAATTAATAAAATCACGAGGGCACCCCGGTGGCTTAGCAGTTTAGCACCGACTTCAGCCCAGGACATGATCCTGGAGACCAAGGATCGAGTCCCACATCAGGCTCCCTGCATGGAGCCTGCTTCTCCCTCAGCCTGTGTTTCTGCCTCTCTCTCTCTCTCTCATATAAATAAATAAAATATTTTTTTAAAAAAGAATCCATCAAAATCCTTGAGGAGAACACAGGCAACACCCCTTGTGAACTTGGCCACAGCAACTTCTTGCAAGATATATCTGTGAAGGCAAGGGGAACAAAAGCAAAATGAATTACTGGGACTTAATTAAGATAAAAAGCTTCTGCGCAGCAAAAGAAACAGTCAAAAAACTAAAAGACAACCTACAGAATGGGAGAAGATATTTGCAAATGACATATCAGATAAAGAGCCAGTTTCCAAGATCTATAAAGAACTTACTAAACTCAACAGCAAAGAAACAAACAATCCAATCATGAAACGGGCAAAAGACATGAACAGAAATTTCACAGAGGAAAACATACACATGGCCAACAAGCGCATGAGAAAATGCTCCACATCCCTTGCCATCAGGGAAATACAAATCAAAACCCCAATGAGATACCACCTCACACCAGTGAGAATGGGGAAAATTAACAAGACAGGAAACCACAAATGTTGGAGAGGATGTGGAGAGAGGGGAACCCTCTTGCACTGTTGGTGGGAATGTGAACTGGTACAGCCACTCTGGAAAACTGTGTGGAGGTTCCTCAAAGAGTTAAAAGTAGACCTGCCCTATGACCCAGCAATTGCACTGCTGGGGATTTACCCCAAAGATACAGATGGAATGAAACGCCGGGACACCTGCACCCCGATGTTTCTAGCAGCAATGTCCACAATAGCCAAACTGTGGAAGGAGCCTCGGTGTCCATTGAAGATGATGGATAAAGAACCTGTGGTCTATGTATACAGTGGAATATTACTCAGCCATTAGAAACAACAAATACCCACCATTTGCTTCAACGTGGATGGAACTGGAGGGTATTATGCTGAAAGAGGAAAGGAGAGAAAATGAGTGGGAAATATCAGCAAGGGTGACAGAACATGAGAGACTCCCAATTCTGGGAAACAAACAAGGGGTGGTGGAGGGGAAGTGGGCAGGGCGTTGGGGTGACTGAGTGATGGGCATTGAGGGGGGCACTTGACTGGGTGTTATGCTATATGTTGGCAAATTGAACTCCAATAAAAAAAAAAACTAAATAAGTAAATAAAATCTTAAAAAAAAAAAAAAGCCCATGGTAATGGATGAGGCCAAGAAGAAGACAGGGAGAAAAGCAGAGGCCACCAATGGCAGCCTGCTCTGGACTGAACCAACACAGGAGTTTTGTTTGCCCCACCCAATGTTTTTAAAAACAGTGCTATCTGATGACACTTAAAGGTTCAAAAATTTCATCCAAAAAAAAAAATCAATTTAGCTTTATTTGAAAATTAGAAGACTTTGTAACACTGGTCTCGTGCTTCCACTTGGCAATAATTAGAAGGAATTGAGAAGCAATGGCTACCTTTAGAATGACCACTGGTCCTTCAGTTAGCTACTGCTGTCATTGGTTTCTTTTTTTGTTTAATAAAATTTTATTTACTTATTCATGAGAGACATAGAGAGAGAGGCAGAGACACAGGCAGAGGCAGGCTCCATGCAGGAAGCCCGATGCAGGACTCCACCCCAGGACCCTGGGATCACGCCCTGAGCCAAAGGCAGATGCTCAACTGCTGAGCCACCCTGGGGGCCCTGTCATTGGTTTCCCTGATCTTATTTACCTGCTGCTCCCTGTAGGCACCTGAATTTGTAACCTCCTGGGTAGAATCAGAGACATGGAAGAATTTGCCTTCTGCGGTAGCTGCTTATAACCCAGTTTCTCTTCCTCATTAAAAGGAAGTTCTTTGATATGAGACCTTAGGCTTTATTCTCCTTTTGATTCCCACAGCACTCTGCCATGGGTAGATATTAGGTATTCCCCCAAGCATTTTCTGAAGCTTTTTGCTTTTTGGTTTGAGGTTTTTATGGGGTTTGTTTTCCTTTTGGCTTAGCATAAATCAGCATTTGTATATCATTGCACTTTTTAAAATCTGAATTTTATGTCGATTTACCCAATGGTACATCCATAGTTCACTCACCCTTTCACTGTCATTACCTTAAATATCTGCCGTGATCAGAGTAAAAAACGCTAACTGCCTATTTCATGCCTAATTCGCTTAAAATCGGAGGGTCTTGTGGAATTTTTATTACCTCCTACTATAAGTAACAAGAAATTGCACATCCAGAGACAATTAATATAGGGAGTTCTGTATTATGTAAACAATACAATAAAAGCTCAAAGAATATCATTCTTCACTTAGAAAGAGAATAGGGAAGGACTGACTGTGACCATGTTTTGATGATTGGCACAGTGAGGGAGGGAGAAACAAAAGAAATTTCCATTCTCTCTCTCTTTTTTTTTTAAGATTTATTTATTTATCCATGACAGACATAGAGAGAGAGAGAGAGAGGCAGAGACACAGGAGGAGGGAGAAGCAGGCTCCATGCCAGGAGCCTGACGTGGGACTCCATCCCGGGACTCCAGGATCGCGCCCTGGGCCAAAGGCAGGCACCAAACCGCTGAGCCACCCAGGGATCCCCAAAATTTCCATTCTCAAAGAGAAGAAAAAAAATAAAACTAAAAAATACTCATGGTTAGAATCTGTTATATCAGGATCTCATGGTTAGAATCTGTTATATCAGGATCTCACAAAGTCTCACTGGCTTTGGCAATAAGTTTTGCTGCATTATGGAAATACAAAAGAATTTATGTCATAGAAATGCCAAAGCCACCTATCAACATACCCTCAATCATTGCATTTTAATAATTCTCACCTTTTTTCTGCTAATTGAAGAAAGCAAGAAATGAGCTCATATTAAAAATAGGATACAGCAAGTCTGATATGAAAGTTAAGGGATCAATCAGAAAACTTACTGTCAAAAGTTTCCTCCCACATTCATGGTTCCCATGAAAATGAAAGATAATAAAAATAAATTTTATTTAATCACATTAATTCATTAATCCCATGAAGACCCAGGTGTTGACTTTCCACCTTTCCCATAAGGCTGAGAAAGTCAATAAAGTGATAAATAAAATGAAGTCTCTCTCAGAACTTTAAAAAAAACAACAGCAACAACAACCGTGTTTAATGATTAAGAATAATGTACACTTGAGAGTCAAGTCAATTTCTCAAAAATTTCATGAAAAATACTGGAATGTTAGCTGTACCGGACAAATGGGATTTTTTGCAATCTCTTTAAAAGGGAGAATTTTTAATGAGCTTCCCTGTTCACCTTGATTAAATCAGAATTTTAGAGAAAGTAACCTAGCAGAACTTCAGAAATGTGAAGTTCACGTTCAACTAATGAAGGGACAAAGACTTTAATTTTCACTGAATGGTCCTCCCATTTTTGTGTCAGCTTCGCACTCTATTAGATCCTCCAGAACAAAAGGCTCAGACCCTCCTACTGGGAATCTTTAGCAGGAGCCCTGGGCACTATTGTTGATTTTATCCTAAAGGGCTTGGGAACACGTTTTATAAACATGAAAATAGAGAGCAAATAAGTGTGAGAAACATTCAGTGAAAGAAGGTCAGTGGAAGTAGCTCATATGCTGTCAAAGCCCCACTGGATTTCCTTTAAAATGATGTAGGTAGATGCATTTCTGGTTAGTGTGTTTAGTCTGATAGAGGTTTGAAAATGATATTCATTTGTCTCTTTCTTTGCATGTGAAAATAATCACAATTTCTCAGGGAAGAATCGCCCGCTGGGTTACCAACTGCTGAGCTCATCCTCTCATACAACCGAATACCTTATTTTCAGCCTGAGATTCAAGGATGCTTTCTTTGGACAAATCAACATTGGCTACATGTATGGAAATTCTCCTTCCTAGGGTTACCCAATGCAAGTGAGACACTGGAATTCCATTACACCTGCAAACCATCTTTACCCCCCTACTGAATTTGGCACAGAAAGGGATGGAATTGGAACTAGAAAGTCCAGGACCTACGTGCCAGATGAATGCTATTTCATGATGTCTTCGATGTTGTTGTTTTCCTTTTAAACAAAAGTGAAATAACACCAAGATGAGTTTCACACATGCTAAAACAGAAAAGAGAAGGCATTATTTCTTGACCTTTCAATATATGTGAAACACATTTTTAGCTGAAATAAACAACCTGAAAGTGTATTATATTCACAAACGGCATCTGAATGAAACAGTTGCTTATGGGAGGTGAGAGACACTCCATCTATTAATAGAGAGCTGCCAGAAATTAAAAACTCAAAAGCTTTCTCAGTTTAAGTAAAAATAAATAAATAAATAAATAAATTTTAAAAAATGAGTTTCCTACAAATCCTACCCCTAAATCAAAAGATGAAAATCATTCAGCTTTAGTATGCAGACCTTTCCAACTAACCATATGAACAATTCAGCCTAAGAAAGCCACTATTAGCCAGCATGGAATCTCTCATATGCAACAGAAAGTTTTCTCAAGCTCTCAGAGGAGTTCCAAGATTGCATTTTCATGACAAATGATGGTTATGACTAACTAAAATTCTACCACAAAATTTAAAGTTGACAGTAGGCTAGAAATCTATTCAGTCAGCAAGCATTCAGTAACTATGAGCCAACTGGAAAAGACACACCAAATAAAAATCTATATCTATTCCATCATCTATTCAGGACATATTTATTAAGGGCCTACCACATACTCAGTCCCATGCTGGGAGCTGGGGTGTGAGCAAGATAGACATAGTGCTCTTCTCATGTAGAGTAAAAATGGTCTCACTCCAATACTGGGCTTGCCAAGCTATAAATGGTAGTGACATCTCAGATTGATGAAAGAGCTATTATCATTGGTGTCAGAATGGGAGAACTCTTGCTCCAGCTTCCTCCAGGCCAAACTACTGATGGGGTTGCAAAGAACAAATATGCTTAAAACACTTCTGCGAGTTAAAAAAAAAAATTACATAGGGGCACCTGAGTGGCTCAGTTAAGCATCTGCCTTTCACTCAGGTCATGATCCCAGGGTCCTGGGTTGAGCCTCATATTGAGCTCCCTGCTCAGTGAGGAGCCTGCTTCTCCCTCTCCCTCTGCCTGCTACGCCTGCTTGTGTTCTCTCTCTCATTCTTTCTCTCTCTCTCTCTCTCTGTCAAATAAGGAATAAGTTTTTTAAAAATTTACATAGAGTTTGCTATATAGACTGAATGTTTGTGTCCTCCCAAAATTCACATGTTGAAACTCTATCTCCCAATGTGGTGGTATTAGGAGGTGAGGCCTTTGGTGTCTGATTAGGGTTAGATGAGGTCACGGGGTCAAGTCCCTGTGAATGAGATTAGCACTCTTAGGAGTTAGGAAAGCTTCCTTCCTCAGCTCTCCACCATGTGAGCGTAGAAAGAGAAGTCAGCAGTCTGCAACCCAAAAGAGGGTTCTCACCAGAACCCTTCCATTTTTCTACCCAGTCTATGGTATTTTTGTTATAGAAATCCAAACAAACTAAAATTTATTATGAACTTTTTGTTTTGTTTTTATTGCAGTTGTTATTGTGTCCTCTGTCTCCTCTCTCTGTAGACCCAATCATGAGTGGATTGGAGTAAGATTAAAGTTACTAACCACAGAACACTAACTCTCATTTAGAGCCTTTGGCACTGAGCTGATCCAGACAGACATCACCGTTGTCATCACGGTCATCATTGTCACCATCACTGGAGTCATCAAGAGGACTGCAATCCCTACCCGACCAATCCTATGTATTATATCCATAAAATGGGTGTTAGTATTACTCAAATGGCACGAGGGACTTGGTCAGAGAACATATTTCAATATATATCTGCATATATTGAATAACTAATGGATTAGGTATTTTAGAAATTGCACCCAGGCTGGCGAATGCAGATGGGCTGGAGCTGCATGAAAATGTAATAAAAATCTAATAAAACATGTGAGCAAACTCACACATCTGTGGACTGATGGGAGGCATTATGTAATACAGGTCATTGCCACAGCAACCTCTAACCCTCTCCCTGGCTACTGCCGCTGGGCCAAGGTTGTGTGTAAAGGGCCTCTGTGAGTTTTCCTTCTCTGTCAGCATTCAGAGAAATCATTTTTAACCTCTCTAAAATGAGCTATTAAAATAGAAAGTCTTTGACCCACACTTATGAAAATGATGCTCAAAATACCTCAAGTCTTTGACCTAGGACCCAAGGTCTCACTGCTTATATTTGTTTTTGAAAACATATTTCAATGAACACACTTTGCTACTTGCCAGAAGTTTTTCTCTCTGACAAATGTACTAGATGGTAATGTTTGAGATGGGCTACCCAAGGTAGCTTTGGGGAATAATTTCAGAAGTAGTTGAACAATCAGCTATACAAACCACAAAACAGAATGAGAGAAAGGTTTGGAATTTTTAAAAGGCTATATTCACCAGACTATGTGAATAATTTCATATTATTTGGCACAATAATATGAAATTAATACTCAGAAGTCTTCATTTGAAGGAGAATTTAATATGTGTGGGTGTGTGTAAATTTTATTGAATTCCAGAATAACATTAGAATTTCCTCTTTCCATCTACTGACTAATCTTCAACTTGATATTCTAGAATGGCTCTCTTCCATGGATGGAAATTATATCTTCTACAGTATTAAATATTTAAGGCGTGTAAGTCTGGAAAGTGGGGGTTAGAGGGAAGAAGGGAATCTACTTCTGTACCATCTGAGTGAAAAGCTATCAAAGAGAACTTAGAGAACTGTGTTTTAGAAGTGGAACATTACATGCTTTGGGATCAACCCTACCTGGATTCAACTCTATTACTTTTTTGGTCATGTGATACATTCCTTCATCTTTATTGCTCAGTTTCTTCATCTGTAAAATGAAGATAATAATAGTACCTATCTCCAAAAACAGGTATGAGTTTTAAATGAATCATTGTATATATAAAGCACTTAGAATTGTGCCTAGAACATAATAAGTACTCAATAAATGTTAGTAATGATTATCATAGTTATATTTTAGGTGATGGTGCAAAAAACAAGAATTCAACAAAAAAAATTATTGTTCAATCATCAGAATCCTGAGTCCAAGCAGCAATGCCAGTGAAACTCAATGACCTCAAAGTGTTTAGTAAATGTGCCATGAGTCAGTTCTTAAAAATTTTCATTAGAAGCTGAATCACTTCTCACATACTTATTGTTAGCTCTCTTAGCCTCTTTTGGCCTATTGGTACCAGAAAACTGCCAAAATGAGGACTAGCACTGATAAAAGGTATGTGCCTAGTCTTCCTAGTGTAAAATCCTAAGAATAAGAACTGCGAAGTGGAGCTTGACTATCAAATTCATAGGTCTGAAAGATTATTTTTCCCCAGATCAGGTTACATAGAATTCCATAGATGGAATTAGAACTTTCAATTATAATTTATAGAATATTTTATTATAAAACCTTTCTTATATATACAGATTTGTAGAGAATATACATTCCCAGTACACTCAGGGCTGGCATGTCCAGCAACTACTGTGCAGAAGGCACTGTACTTCCTACAATGTGGATGAATGATTCCCGTGGAGGTTACTACAATGTATTCTATGTGAAGGGTGTCCCCTAGGATTGAGCTATGCAACAATGAACCTGAACACAATCCCAGACCTCCAGTTACTACTACTTCCATGTATCATTCAGGAGCCTGCATCCTCAATTTGGTGTTGATTATTCCCATTTTGATACTTTTATTACATATGTATCTATTTGTATAGATTTCCTCTACTTTGGGCTTTATATGAACAGTATCACTCTTACAAATCATTCTGTAACTTGCTTTTTTATAAACTCAACATTATACTTGTAAGAGATAGTCCAATTGACTAGTGTAGACCCGGTTCATCCATTTTTAACTGCTGAATAGAATTTCAATATATGAACAACCAATGTAATTATTTATCGAGTCTCCTTTTTGAGGAACAGTTACGGCTTTTTTTCTCTCTCTGCTTTTTTTTTTTTTATGAGAACATTGTAAATATGCAATAAATGTTAGCTATTATTACATGTCTTGTTTTGTATTCAATACACTGGTGAACAACAACTATTCCATGCTCCTTTTTGTGTGTCCTTCTATAAATCAGTATCTAAAAAGCTAAAAACTACATTTATCAGTTCCCCTTACAGCAAGAGATTTAGGTTTAGCTAATCAAAGGCAATCATGAAAAGTTTTCAGCTTGGAAGTAAGATAGACGCTAAATGCCTGCCATTTCTGCTGCTGCTGTTTATTCACATGTCATGGAGGTACCGAATTTTTCTACATAGAGATGGCAGAAATCCTAGTGTACAGTCATTTTGTGAGGTTTGAGAGGCAGGGCATAGTGTATCCATTCTGTCAATGTGAATCGTTGCAGACCTGCTGTGGGTTTGGAACTGGCAGCAAGTGATGCCTGATGACATGATAGCTTCCTGTTTGTGGCAGCTTCCTGCTCAGGGTAGTGGGTAGTTTGGTTCTATGGCTGGCAGCTTTCTGATCATAAAAAAGCTGGCCTCAGGAGCCAATTCTGTAGTGTGACTTTGGATGTCATACCTGAGAGCTCAACCAAGAGTCTATTTTTTCATACCACTAATGATTTAATTGAATCCCTATCATTAGAGATGGATTTACTATGCTTAAGCTTCAGAGATCCTCACTGTGTGGGGCCCATGGCTGGTATGTGTTTTTATAAAAATTGCAGAAGTAAGATATTTTCACTACTCTAAATTAAGGCTATTATCTCTTCCCACTCGAACTTCCCCTCAGTTACATTTGTTTCTAGGGTTGATGGAGTGGCCTTAGGCATTTTGGGGATCCAATTAAGGAGGAATTAAGGGTATATATTTAGATAGGGTTAAAAGATATACTTTTGTGACAGGAAGGGACAGATTTGGAGATCATATTACAGTCAGAAGGTATCCTACAGTGCTACCACCATAAGAGTGAGTACTGGAGGAGTAACAAAGTTTAAAGTCGACAGAGCAAGAAGATAATTGGTAGAAAACTTCCAAATTTTATAGTTCATATAAGAAAGAGACTTGACAGTGATTTTTCCAATTTTGACAATAATTCTAAAAATATACATGTCATTATCAATAATGAGTTGTAAAGATGAAAGAAATTTTCTAAACTATGGATAATAAAACCATAGTTACAAAAAAAAGGAAAGACTAACTTGTCTTTTTATTCTCTCTATAAAAGTGACAATATAAAGTTATTATCAAGAGGCAATCAAAGCATATAAAAGGCAAAAAATGTAGGAAAAATACTGTAAAGATACGTTAAGTATTTGATTAATAAAATATTATTTTACTTTACTGGATTTTGTGTTCTTTGTGGTAAATGTCAGCTTTTTAGAATTTGTAATTTGTGGTGATTTCTTTTCTCATTATGAATAAATTTTGAATTTCATACCCAATTTTGTTTTTGTGATATTGTATTTTTTTCCTAAAGAAGCTGCCAAATTTTGTATTAAATTCATGTCCCCAAAGAACTAGGTCTTTCTTTGTCAGTAATAAATCAATTGCTTAAACTAACTAAAGTGGATTCTATTCCCTGCAATGGAATTCTAAAACAGTAATTAATTAGGATCAGGTATGGTTGCATGTAACTGATTTTCAAAGAAATGGTCTGCTGGAAATAGTTATCTCACCTGGGTGGGTTTGAAAGCTATGACATTTGCAGCAGATGATGAATTATGTTTGCCAAGAATGAAATACCTATCAAATGGAAGGCTTAGTAGAACAGCTGGCTGTTGCACAACCCTTCTGGTAAGAATGAGGAATAAAAGAAATGGGGAGTGAGCTGGCTAATTCTAACTGCATTAGAGAGTTAAGGAGGAGGAGGAGCAGGACAAAGTTCACATTTTAAGTTCTTAATTCAGTGCACAGAGGGTTTGGAATTGGACCTGATGACATGATATGCTTCCTGTTTGTGGCAGCTTCCTATTCGGGATAGTGGGTGGTTTGGTTCTATGGCCCTAAATGAACACCTTACCTCTTCTACCTGCAGGACAGATATAACTAAAAAGCAGATGCAACAGGTTGCCAAAATACAACTTAGGTTAATTCAGTTTCACTTAGCCTCTTGTGTAAAAACACATTAGTTTGGAGAGAGTGGGACACTATAAATAGGGATGGGATGTTTGAATGGATTTAAATGTCTGAAGGTACAAGCCCTGCTGAATTCTCCAGGCTAGCAAATGTCACACTCCCACCTCTGTCAGATAAATCTGTCATACTTAAAGACCCAATGCAACTGTACCTGCCGTAATTAACTTGTAGGAAATATTAATTCTTCTTATGGTTCATCCTGCTAGTTCTTGTTCACTCTGGTCAAGGAGTCAGATACCACGCAAGTACAAAGTTTGACTAAGGAGGAGAAAACTTAGATAACAAAATAGTGTTAAGATTTTGCTAAATTGTATTAATAAAAATCTGGAGATTTATGGGAATAAATTCTGAGAATGATCATTCAGGCTAAATTTATCAACATGGAGCATTTACTAGAGATTCTGGATTCAGTATTCCAGTTCGTAGGGTTTGGAAGTAATCTAAAGTGTTTGCTCAATTAGTTAACTGAAAATGAACTCACGAAATAAAGTTAGGCACCAAGAATTCCTTGAAAAAGGCAGAGATTTTGGGAGAAAGGAATGTTGGGAAAATTTAACATGCATGACTGACTTACCCACCCATTATCTGTGAGCCTTGAAAGGACTCGGAGGACCCTCTCTTTACCAAAACATTGAAAAATCACTGCAGTGTCATTCTTTTGCAGGCTACAGATCAAGATAGCAGACATTTTCCCAGAAATAGAATCCTGAGTTTAATAAGGATGAGGCCATTTCAGAGTAGCAGAAACCATGTGGCAGCAAGTAAAGTCAAAGAAATAGACCTATTGAATAGAAATCAGGGATAGTCAGAATGGTTTGATCTATTCTATATACCTTCCACCAAAAGCAAAAAACTTCTTTGGCTGGTAAATGGAGGCTTGACTTGAATGAAAATGATAGACAATGAAGGTTGCTCCCCAATTCCTAGATCTAAGCACCAGAGCCCCATGACTGAAGAAGAAACCAGGAATACCTGAGGAAGAAAGTCAAAATGTTGCTGAAAGTCCCCTACTATCATTGTTCTACCTCACCTTCCTGGGGACATTTAATAGTATAATTGTACCCTGGAAAAAGAGAACTACCCATACTTTTACTTAAAGAATTATAATATGGGGGGCTCTGAGTACATGCTAATCCCTGGGGCCCTATATTGCCTTTGTAATCAACTATTAAGAAGGGGGATTTATTGGTGTCAAGTGATAAATGGAATTTTGATCCAAGTCCATCTCACAATGGGCCCAGCGTGTTCTTGAAGACATCCTGTAGTTATTTCCTATTCCTGTAATGCAGACTTGAAAAAAAATGACAACTAGGGGCACCTGGCTGGCTCAGTCAGAAGAGCAAACGACTTTTGATCTCAGGGTTTTGAGTTTGAGCCCCACATCGGATACAGAGATTACTTTAAAAAAAACTTTTTAATAAAGAAAAGATTGACAACTAAATCAATTCTCACAATAGCTTCCTGATCTGTGGACTGATGTCTATTATACATGTAGGAAAGCCAAAGGGAAGTTTCTGGAATTACCACTTCTTTCCACAGTAGAAAACAAAAGGTAATATCAAATCTCTAAGAGGAATCAGAGATTAGTGCTATCATCAAAGATCTAAAAGACATAAGGATGGTGATTCTTATCACATATTCCTTTAACTCTTATTTAGATTGTGCAGAAGACATTCTTGGAGAACAATAGTGGATTATCCCAAACTGGCTTGGTCTGCTATAACAAAATACCATAGACTGGGTAGCTTAACAACAGACATTCATTTCTTGTAGTTCTGGAGCCTGGGAATTCCAAAATCAAGGTGACCATAGATTCAGGGTCTAGGGAGAGCCTTGTTCCTGGTTTATAAAGGGATGCCTTCTTGCTGGATCCTCAGATTAGGGGAGAGACCTCTAGTCTCTTCCTCTTCTTATTAGGGCATTAATCCCATTTTGGGGCTCCACCCTCATGACCTCATCTAAATTTAACTCCCAAAAGCCCCACTCCCTAATACCATTACATTGAGGTTATTGTTACAATATATGAATATTGGGGAGATATAGCCATTCAGTCCATTTTGGAATGACTCTGATAAGCATTTGATTAGCAGCTATAGATCTAGCGACTCTCTATCCCTATTTTAGTAAGCAGAAAACAACAGAAGCCCTTCCATTGCACATGGCAGGGATAGGCATGTGCCATTACTATCTTGCCACAAGGCTAATTAACTCTCCAGCTCTAGTCACAGCGTCCTTTATCATCTTACTTTCCCCAGGAGGTCACAGTGGTGATTAAATTGATGACATCAGACTGATAGGACCTGGTGAGCAAGGAGTAGCAGTTACCCTGAATCTCTTCCTTAAGGAGATGCATGTTAGAAAATAAGATGTACATAGAAGATAAACCTCATAAAAGTTCAAAGTCCTGACAATTCAGTTCATATGTCACTGGATATCAAGATAGGATTATAAACTAAAATAAAGAAGGAATAAATAACTCACAAAATTACACGCAAGGATTGATGGGACTTTAGTTTTCCCCTACTCTGGTGGAGATAAGCAAGTTCTTATTTGTGTGAGTGACAGAAAAAAATAAGTTAAGTTAAACAAGTTTAACTTAACAATAAGTTAAACAAGTTTTATAAGTTTTATAAGTTAATAAGTTAAACAAGTTTTATATTGTTGTCGTTTGGAAACCTAAGTCAGAGAAAAAGGGCATGTTGGTGCGCTGATAAACCACAGAGGTACAATGGGGTATATCACAGATTGAGATTCACACATGCAGACACTAGACAGATAAAAACAATTCCCCCTCACCTTTACAACTAGGTTCTGGAAGTGATTTAGATTGTTCCAATCAGATGAACTCTAGATTTAGGAGGTAGAAGTGAGGCAGAGCCCTTCTTTAAAATAAAATCTTCTTTAAAATATAATCTAAAAAGGCACAGCTTTCTACTGCTTCTGTGCTCTCTGGCAAGAGTGATCATGGACTGTGTGTTGGCCAAATCCCAGCAGCTAGTCATGAGCTTTGTAGGTGTCAAGAGCCCGAGCAAGTTATCTGTTTTGGTGATGTGATCATCGTAGGCATGGCACTGATCTGGATCCAGCAGTGACAGCAGCAGCTTTCTGATCACGGTGGTTTCCTGATCATGACAGTTACCTGCTGTGACAACTTATTGAACCTGGCAGTGGCAATCTGGTTCTGGAACCAGCAGCTTCCTGATCGCAGAGGAGCAGCAGCTCCCATGTTGATCTGGTTCTGTTATCCTGGGAAGTCATTCCTGAAATCACAACCTAGAGTTATTCAGCCCTCTCAATCATTCTAAAGCCATTTAACTACTTCTAATAAATGCCTTCTTGCTTAACAAGCTAGAATAGATTCTATTCCTTGAAGAGGAACTGAGATTGATACCAACTGCATGTAAGTTTCTCCAGGGTATATATCCAGGAGTGTAATTCTTGGGTTACAGTATAAACACTCTTAGCTTTATTAGATATATATATATAGATAGATAGATAGATAGATAGATAGATAGATAGATATAGATATATATTGCCAAAATATTCTACAATCTACTGTGCCAATTTGCATTTCTCATAAGAAAACTCCACCAAAATTTGTTATTATGACACTTTTAATTTTTGTTAAATGGATAGGTACAAAAAAGGATCTCATTTTAATTTGCAATTAATGATTTTTCATATGTTGATTGGTAATTCAGTTTTCTTTTTTAATGAATTGCCCGGTAATATGGTTTGTTCATTTTTCTGCTGAACTGCTTATTTGTATTGATTTGTGAATTCTTTATATATTATGTACACTATAGTTTTGCAATTCCAAATATCTTCTATCTAGTAGCATGCTTTCTCATTTTACTAGGGTTATTATAGCTACACAAAAAAATCTTCATGTTAATGTAGTTAAATATATCAAGCTTTTGTTTCATTGTCCATGCTTTTTGTGTCTTATCTAAGAAATCTGTTATTACATGTCATAAAGATATTCTCTTATGTCTTCTTTTAAAAGTTTTGAACTTTTTCATTTTTACCTCTGTAAGAAATCTGGAATTTATCTTTGTAGCTATATGAGATAGCAATGTGATTTTTATGTTTTGCGTAGTTATTTCAGAACCATTAGGTAGTTAGTCTTTACCCCACTAATTGCAATGTTGCCTCTGTCCTGTTCCAGGATTCTACATACTCACACGTTTTTTTCTGGGTCTAGTCAGTTTCACTGCTTATTTTTTCAAGCTTGCAGCAGTACCACAGATTTAATTTTTATAAGCTTTGACATCTGGTAGAGTAAGCCTCACAGCATTTTTGCTAAAACTTGTTTTGGCTATTCTGGGAAGGCAAAAGGCTATATTTGTGGACTACAAGAAATGAAGTTAACCAATACAGATAGATTAGGGTGTATCATGTGACTCATACTTTTAAACAGATAAAATACCACATTCTGGACTCTATCAATATGTTTTCCCTTAACTGAATTTATTATTTTAAATTTTTGACCTTCAACTTCAATAACCTTTTGTTCATTCTGATTAACTAGGAATAATTACACATAATTCATCAAGTAGATCAGTGGATCCTAAAACCCATTTTTTAAACTTGTGCTTTAATTACCATACTCTTCAGCCACAAAGACAATTATAAAATGATATTTCCAATCTGTTTATCTCTGGGTCTACTAATTTCCTTTGATACTAAAAAGAAGTGTACATGTATATATTTGTGCATATCCAGTTCATCTTTCAATTTTCCCTACCTCCAAGTAACCTATTTTGACAGTCTGCTTTTCATTTAAATTTAAGAGTGATCCTCTCTATACAAAGCATTCCATAGACCTGACTCATTTAATCCTCACAACATACATATGAAGTAGTGTTTAATAAGAAATACAGATTTGGATTCTAGGGAAGGAAGATGGTGGTAGAGTAGGAGGACCCTAAGCTTGCCTCATCCCAGAAATACAACTAGATAATTATCAAATCATCCTAAATACTCCAGAAATTGATCTGAAGACTGGCAGAACAAATTCCATGACTAAAGGTAGAGAAGAAGCTACATCAAAGAAAGTAGGAAGTATGGAGATGAGACTTGGGAGAGAAATGGATCATGGCCACTCTAATGGGGAGGGAGTTATGGTCACAGAGAAGGGTGAAAGACAAACTGACATACAGGAGAGCACACAAGGAAAATGTTTGCCCATAGCAATTGGCTTGGAAAGCAAGAAAGCCTGAATTTCCTCAGTTCTTGCAACCAGGGGGCCTTAAAGCCTGGAGTTTTAAAGGTCACCATGCTTGGCTCTGGGGGAGCTTGGAGGGCACTGAGGCTAATTTTGGAGAAAACACAGGGCAAACATCCAACAGACATACAGTATGGAAACAGTGATCTGAGGAATGCTTGGAGCACACAGTGGGGAGATTATTTGCTCTTCTTGGAGCATGTCCCAGAGAGGCAGTGTTCACAGAAAGACCATTCCAGGAACATGGGAACTGGCTGGTACCATTTCCCTTCCCTGCCCCTCGGTATAAACACAGAGCCACCTTCAGGAACCAGCACAGCTGCTACCTAACTTGCATACACCCTTCCCAGTCACACCTGCTTCAGTCCCAGTATGGTGGGACCTGTCCTTCAGAAGACCAGCTCAAACTCCTGCCATCACCATGTTTCCTGACCAGGGAGTTTTGCAAAGCCTCAGTTCTGGCTCAGTGGCAACAGGTCTCATTTTACGAGCAGATCAGAGCACACCTAGTTAGAATGAGCCACATTCAGGATAGGGACCAAACACTACCCACAACAGGCAAAGAGAACCTTTGCAGACTACTTGCCTAAAGGATAAAGAAGCCAAGACACAACAGCAGAGTCACACAGCACACATGGAAGACAATCCCAAAAGCACCTTGGGGAATAGGGGACAATATACTGCAGGACACTACAGAACCTCTTCTTCATAAAAACATAACCTTCAAGAACAGGAGAGATAGCTGACTTTCCTAGCACAAAGAAAGAGGAGACAGACAGAGACAAAATAAGAAGACAGAGGAATTTGTCCCAAATGAAAGAACAAGACAGGGCCACGGCCAAATATCCAAGTGAAACAGATATAAGTAGCATTACTGATGGAGAATTTAAAGTAATGATCATAAGTATCCTGGACTGGACTGAGGAAAAGAGTAGAGGGCTCTAGTGAGACCATTAAGACAGAGATAAGAAATAACATAGCAGAGATAAAAGGTTTAGTAAATGAAATGAGAAACATGCTTGAAGGGATGAACAGCAGGCTGGAAAAAGCAGAGGAACAAATCATGACCTAGAAGACAGAGTAATGGAAAGTAGTTAAGCTGAACAAAAGAGAGAAACAGAATCATGCAAAGTAAGAATAGACTTAGGGAACTCAGTGACACCATCAAATATAATGACATTTGTATTATAGGAGTCCCAGAAGAAGAAGAGAGAAAAAGGGAGACAGAGAATTTAATTAAAGAAATAATAACTGAAAACGTCCTTAATCTGGGGAAGGAAACAGATATCCAGATCTAGGAGGCACAGAGAACCCCCAACAAAATCAACAAAAGCAGATCCACATCAATACATATTTGTAATTAAAATATAATGATAAAAAATATTAAAAGCAGCAAGACAGAAGACAGTTACATACAAAGGAAACCCCATAAGATTATAAGCAGATTTTTCAGCAGAAACTTTCCAAGGCAGAATAAAATGGCATGATATATTCAAAGTGCTGAATGGGAAAAACCTGCAGCCAAGAACATTCTATCCAGCAAGGCTATTATTCAGAATAGGAGAGATAAAAAGATTCCAAGACAAACAAAAACTAAAGAAACTCACTAACCCACACCTGCAGGAAATATTAACCCACACCTGCAGGAAATATTAAAGGGGACCCTTTGAGTGGAAAGTAAGGGCCAAAAGCAAAAGTATGAAGGTAGGAAACAAAAAAAGCAGTAAAAATTCATATTTCTGTAAAAAAATCAGTCAAGGAATCACAAGATAAAAAGATGTAAAATATCATACCTTATATCTAAAACATGAGAAAGGAGTAAGGAATTAAAACTTAAACAACTATCAACTCAATATAGACTGCCATATGCAGAAGATGTTATATACTACTGCAATGGTAACCATAAATCAAAAACCACTAATAAATATGCAAAGAATAAAAAGAGAGAAGTCAAAATATATCACTAAAGAAAACCAGTAAAGCATGAAAGAGAGAATGACAAGAAAGAATCAGTCTTCAGAAACAACCACAAAACAAGTACTAAAATGCCAATAAATACATACTTATCAATAATTACTTTGAATGTAAATGGACTAAACACTCTAATCAAAAGACACAAGGTGACAGAATGGATAAAAAACAAGACCCATCTATATGCTGCCTCCAACAGACCCTTTTTAGACCTAAAGACACCTGCAGATGGAAAATGAGAGGACTGAGAAACATTTATCATGCAACTGGATGTCAAAGAAAGCAAGAGTATCAATACTTATATAGAACAAAATAGACTTTAAAACAAAGATTAAAAAAAATTTTTTAAATAAAACAAAAATTATAACAAGAGACAAAGAAGGACACTATATAATAATAAAGGGGACAATCCAATAAGAAGATATAACAACTGTAAATATTTATGCACCCAACATGGGAGCACCCAAATACATAAAACAGTTAAAAACAAATATAAAGGAACTAATCAATAATAACACAATAATAGTAGGGGACTTTCACACTCACTTACATCAATGGACAGATCACCTAAACAGAAAATCTATAAGGAAAAATGGCTTTGAATGACACACTGGACCAGATGGACTTAACAGATATATTCAGAACATTCCATCCTAAAACAGCAGAATACACATTCTTTTCAAGTGCACATGGAATATCCTCCAGATTAGATTATGTATCAGGCCACAAAATAAGCCTCAACAAATTTAAAAAGATCAAAGTCATACCATGCATCCCTCTCTTTTTTTAAAAAAGATTTTATTTATTTATTCATTATATATATATATATATATATATATATATATATATATATACATATATATATATATAGAGAGAGAGAGAGAGAGAGAGAGAAGCAGAGACCCAGCCAGAGGGAGAAGCAGGCTCCATGCAGGGAGCCCGACATGGGACTTGATCCCGGGACTCCAGGATCATGCCCTGGGCCGAAGGTAGGCGCTAAACCGCTGAGCCATCCAGGGATCCCCCACGCATCTCTTTTGACTATAATACTATGAAACTAAAAGTTTGTGAGGATCACAAATACATGGAGGCTAAATAACATGCTACTAGACAATGACTGGCTCAACCAGGAAATAAAAGAACAAACTAAAAAGTACAAGGAAACAAGTGAAAATGAAAACCTAATGGTTGAAAACCTTTGGGTGCAGCAAAAAAAAACAATTTTAAGAGGGAATTTTGTAGCAATTACAGCCCTACCATAAGAAGCAAGAAAAATCTCAAATAAACAATCTAATCTTACACCTAGAGGAGCAAGAAAATGAACAACAAACAAATCCTGAATCCAGCAGAAGGAAGGAAATAATAAAGATTAGAATGGAAATAAATAGAAACTAAAAAACAAAAATACAATAGAACAGATCAATGAAATTAGGAGCTGGTGGGATCCCTGGGTGGCGCAGCGGTTTAGCGTCTGCCTTTGGCCCAGGGCGCGATCCTGGAGACCCGGGATCGAATCCCACGTCGGTCTCCCGGTGCATGGAGCCTGCTTCTCCCTCTGCCTGTGTCTCTGCCTCTCTCTCTCTCTCTCTCTCTCTGTGTGTGTGTGTGTGTGAGACTATCATAAATAAATAAAAATTAAAAAAAAAAAAAAGAAATTAGGAGCTGGTTGTTCAAAAGTATCAACAAAATTGATAAACTTCTAGCTAGACTTATCAAGAAAAAAAGAGAAAGGACTGAAATAAATAAAATCACAAAAGAGGGAGGAGAAATAACAACGAACAACACAGAAATACAAACAATTATAAGAGAATATCATGAAAAACTATACATTAACAAATTGGACAATAAAAAAAAAATTGGACAATATAAAAGAAATGTATAAATTCCTAAAACCATATAAACTATCAAAACTAAAACAAAAAGAAACAGAAAATTTGAACAGACTGATAACCAGCAAAGAAACTAAATCAGTAATAAAAAAATTCTCAACAAACAAAAGTCCAGGATCAGATGGCTTCACAGTTAAATTCCTTTTTTTTTTTTTTTTTTTTAAGATTTTGCTTATTTATTTGAGGGAAAGAGAGACCACACAAGCCAGGGGTGCAGGGATGCAGAAGGAGAAGCAGAATCCCTGCCAACACCATCTCAGGACTCCAGGATCATAACTTGAGCTGAAGGCAGACGCTTAACCAACTGAGCCACCCAGGCACCCCTCACAGGTGAATTCTATTATTTATTTGTTTGTTTGTTTATTTATTTATTTATTTATTTATTTATTTATTTATTTATAGAGGAGAGGCAGAAGATGGAGAGTGAGAATCTTAAGCAGGCTCCACACCAAACATGAAGTCCAACATAGAGCTCAATCTCACAACCCTGAGATCATGATCTGAGCTGAATCAAGAGTTGGATACTTAACTGATTGGGCCACTCAGGCACCCCTCTAACAACATTTAAAGAAGAGTGAATACCTATTCTTCTAACATTATTCTAAAAAATGGAAAAGGAAGGAAAACTTCCATTATCCTGCTAAAAAAACAAACGCCACACGAAAAAAACTACAGGCCAATATCTCTGATGAACATAGATGCAAAAATCTTCAACAAAATACAGCAAACTGAATCCAATGATAGATTTTAAAAAATCATCACCACAATCAAATGAAATTTATTTCTGGATTGCAAGTATGGTTCAATATTTGCAAATCAATCAACATGATATATCACATCAGTAAGAGAAAGAATAGGAACCATATGATCATTTCAATAGATATAGTAAAAGCATTTGACAAAGTACAACAGCCCTTCATGATAAAAACCTTCAACAAAGTAAATTTGAGGGAACATCCCTCAACATAATAAAGGACATACATGAAAACCCCATAGCTATCATCATCCTCAATGGGGAGAAACTGAGAGTTTTTCCTCTATAGTAAGGAACAGGAGAAGGACATCCACTCTCACCACTTATTCAGCATAGAATTGGAAGTCCTAACCATAGAAATCAGACAACAAAAAGAAATAAAAGTCTTTCAGATCAACAAGGAAGAAGTCAAACTTTCACTATTTGCAGACAACATTATACTATACATAGAAAACCCAAAAGACCCACCTAAAAAATTCTAGAACTGATAAATGAATTCAGTAAAATCCCAGGATACAAAATCAATCTACAGAAATCTGTTGCATTTCTATACACTAATATTGAACCCGGAGAAAGAGAAATTAAGAAAATAATTCCATTTATAATTGAACCAAAAATAATAAGATACCTAGGAATAAACTTAACCAAAGAGGTGCTTTCACCTGGTACTCTGAAAATGATAAAACCCTGAAAAAAGAAATTGAAGATGAAACAAAAAAATGGAAAGACATCCAATGCTCATAGATTGGAAGGACAAATATTAAAATATCTATACTACCCAAAGCAATCTATGATGTTAATGCAATCCTTATAAAAATATCCAATGGGATATTTAATAATCCCATTAATAGTAATCCCAATAATATAATAATATCCAATGGGAAAAAAGCACTCTCTTTAACAAATGGCACTGAAAAAACTGGACATCAACATACAAAACAATGACACTGGACCAGCTTCTTACGACATGCACAAAAATAAATTCAAAATGGATTAAAGGACTAAATGTGTGACCTAAAATCATAAAAATCCTAGAAGAGAGCACAGGCAATAATTTCTCTGACATTGGCCATAGAAACTTTTTTTCTACATGGATCCCCTGAAGAAAGGGAAATAAAAGCAAGAATAAGCTATCAGACTACATCAAAGTAAACAGTTTCTGCACAGAGAAGGAAACAATTGACAAAACTAAAAGGCAATCTATTGAATGGTAGAAGATACTTGCAAATGACATATCTGAGAAAGGGTTAGTATCCAAAATATATAAAGAACTTAAACAATTCAACACCCAAAAAGCAAATAATCCAATTAAAAAATGTACCAAAGATATGAACAGACATTTCTTCAAAGACATAAAGATGGCCAACAGACACATGAAAAGCTGCTTATCATCAGGGAAATGCAAATCAAAACTATAACGAGTTATCACCTCACACTGGTCAGAACGTCTAAAATCAAAAACACAAGAAACAGCAGTTTTTGGCAAGGATGTGCACTGTTGATGGGGATGCAAACTGGTGCAGCCACTCTGGACAGCAGTACAGAGGTTCCTCAAAAAGTTAAAAATTGAACTAGTCTACAATGCAGTTGTTGGGTATTTACCCAAAAAATAAAAAAATACTAATTCAAAGGGGTACATGTACCCCTACAGCAGCATTATTTACAATAGCTAAGATATGGTAGCAGCCTAAGTGTCCATCAACTGATAAATGGATAGAGAAGGTATGGTATATGTATACTATGGATATTATTCAGCCATAAAAAAGTGGAATGAAATCTTGCCATTTGCAACATGAATGGAACTAGAATGGTAAATGAAATGTCAGTCAGAAAAGAAAATACTGCATGCTTTCACTCATATGTGGAATCTAAGAAACAAAACAAGCAAAGAAGAAAGAGAGAGAGAGAGAGAGAGAGAAACCAAGAAACAGACTCTTAATTATAGAGAACAAACAGATGGTTACCAGAGGGGAGGTGGGTGGGGGGTTGGGTGAAATAATAGGTGATGGGGATTAAGGAGGGCACTTTTGATGAGCATCTAGAGATTAAAATAAAAGCTTCAAAATATATAGATTTGGTCTTCTTCCCCAGTTCCTGTCACACAGCTCCTAAAACCTTATAATATCCTGCAAGAAGTTACTGTGGCCAAGTTCAAAAAAAGTGTTGCCTGTGTTCTCCTCTAGGATTTTGATGGAATCTTGTCTCACATTAAGATCTTTCATTAATTTTGAGTTTATCTTTGTGTATGGTGAAAGGGAGTGGTCTAGTTTCATTCTTCTGCATGTGGATGTCCAATTTTCCCAGCACCATTTATTGAAGAGACTGTCTTTCTCCCAATGGATAGTCTTTCCTCCTTTATCAAATATTAGTTGACCATAAAGTTCAGGGTCCACTTCTGGGTTCTCTATTCTGTTCCATTGATCTATGTGTCTGTTTTGTGCCAGTACCACACTGTCTTGATGACCACAGCTTTGTAGTACAACCTGAAATCTGGCATTGTGATGCACCCAGCTATGGTTTTCTTTTTGAAAATCCCCTATTCGGGGTCTTTTCTGATTCCACACAAATCTTAAAATAATTTGTTCCAACTCTCTGAAGAAAGTCCATGGTATTTTGATAGGGATTGCATTAAACGTGTAAATTGCCCTGGGTAACATTGACATTTTCACAATATTAATTCTGCCAATCCATGAGCATGGAATATTTTTCCATCTCTTTGTGTCTTCCTCAATTTCTTTCAGAAGTGTTCTGTAGTTGTTAGGGTATAGAGCCTTTACCTCTTTCGTTAGGTTTATTTCTAGATATCTTATGCTTTTGGGTGCAATTATAAATGGGATTGACTCCTTAATTTCTCTTTCTTCAGTCTCATTGTTAGTGTAGAGAAATGCCACTGACTTCTGGGCATTGATTTTGTATCCTGCCACACTGCCAAATTGCTGTATGAGTTCTAGCAATCTTGGGGTGGAGTCTTTTGGGTTTTCTATGTACAGTATCATGTCATCGGCAAAGAGGGAGAGTTTGACTTCTTCTTTGCCAATTTGAATGCCTTTAATGTCTTTTTGTTGTCTGATTGCTGAGGCTAGGACATCTAGTACTATGTTGAATAGCAGTGGTGAGAGTGGACATCCCTGTCTTGTTCCTGATCTTACGGGAAAGGCTCCCAGTGCTTCCCCATTGAGAATGATATTTGCTGTGGGCTTTTCGTAGATGGCTTTTAAGATGCTGAGGAATGTTCCCTCTATCCCTACACTCTGAAGAGTTTTGATCAGGAATGGATGCTGTATTTTGTCAAATGCTTTCTCTGCATCTATTGAGAGAATCATATGGTTCTTGTTTTTTTCTCTTGCTGATATGATGAATCACATTGATTGTTTTACGAGTGTTGAACCAGCCTTGCATGCCGGGGATAAATCCCACTTGGTCATGGTGAATAATCTTCTTAATGTATTGTTGGATCCTATTGGCTAGTATCTTGTTGAGAATTTTTGCATTTGTGTTCATCAGGGATATTGGTCTATAATTCTCCTTTTTGGTGGGGTTTGGAATTAAGGTTTTGGAATTAAGGTGATGCTGGCCTCATAGAACGAGTTTGGAAGTACTTCATCCCTTTCTATCTTTCAGAACAGCTTTAGTACAATAAGTATTGTTTCTTCTTTAGACGTTTGATAGAATTCTCCAGGGAAGCCATCTGGCCCTGGCCTTTTGTGTCTTGGGAGGTTTTTGATGACCCCTTCAATTTCCTCCCTGGTTATTGGCTTGTTCAGGTTTTCTATTTCTTCCTGTTCCAGTTTTGGTAGTTTGTGCTTTTCCAGAAATGCATCCATTTCTTCTAGACTGCCTAACTTATTGGCGTATAGCTGCTCATAATGTTTTTTTTTAAGATTTTATTTATTTATTCATGATAGACATAGAGAGAGAAAGAGAGGCAGAGACACAGGCAGAGGGAAAAGCAGGGTCCATGCAGGGAGCCCGACGTAGGACTCGATCCTGGGTCTCCAGGATCACACCCTGGGCCAAAGGCAGGTGCCAACTGCTGAGCCACCCAGGGATCCCCTCATAATATGTTTTTAAAATCGTTTGTATTTCCTTGGTGTTGGTAGTGATCTCTCCTTTCTCATTCATGATTTTATTCATTTGAGTCTTTTCTCTCTTCTTTTTAATAAGGCTGGCTAATGGTTTATCTATCTTATTAATTCTTTCAAAGAACCAACTCCTGGTTTTGTTGATCTGTTCCACAGTTCTTCTGGTCTCTATTTCATTGAGTTCTGCTATAATCTTTATTAACTCTCTTCTTCTGCTGGGTGTAGGATCTATTTGCTGTTTTTTCTCCAGCTCCTTTAGGTGCAAGGTTAGCTTTTGTATTTGAGTTCTTTCCAGTTTTTGGATGGATGCTTGTATTGCAATGTTTTTCCCCCTCAGGACTGCTTTTGCTGTACCCAGAGATTTTGAATGGTTGTATCTTCATTCTCATTAGTTTCCATGAATCTTTTTAATTCTTCTCTAATTTCCTGGTTGACCCTTTCATCTTTTAGCAGGGTGGTCTTTAACCTCCATGTGCTTGAATTTCTTCTAAATTTCTTCTTGTGATTGAGTTCTAATTCCAAAGCATTATGGTCTGAAAATAAGCAGGGGACAATCCCAGTCTTTTGGTATTGGTTAAGACCTGATTTGTGACCCAGTATGTGGTCTATTCTGGAAAAAGTTCCATGTGCACATGAGAAGAATGTATATACATCCATGAAGGCAAGAGAAACAAAAGCAAAAATGAACTACTGGGACTTCATCAAGATAATAAGCTTTTGCACAGCAAAAGAAACAGTCCACAAAACTAAAAGACAATCTACAGAATGGGAGAAGATATTTGCAAATGACGTATCAGATAAAGGACTAGTACCCAAGATCTATAAAGAACTTATTAAACTCAACAGCAAAGAAACAAACAATCCAATCATGAAATGGGCAAAAGACATGAACAGAAATCTCACAGAGGAAGACATAGACATGGCCAACACGCACATGAGAATGCTCCACATCACTTGCTATCAGGGAAATACAAATCAAAACCCCAATAAGATACCACCTTACACCAATGAGAATGGGGAAAATTAACAAAGCAGGAAACAACAAATGTTGGAGAGGATGTGGAGAAAAGGGAACCCTCTTGCACTGTTGGTGGGAATGTGAACTGGTACAGCCACTCTGGAAAACTGTGTGGAGGTTCCTCAAAGAGTTAAAAATAGACCTGCCCTACGACCCAGCAATTGCACTGCTGGGGATTTACCCCAAAGATACAGATGCAGTGAAATGCCGGGACACCTGCACCCAGATGTTTCTAGCAGCAATGTCCACAATAGCCAAACTGTGGAAGGAGCCTTGGTGTCCATTGAAGATGATGAATAAAGAAAATATGGTCTATGTACACAATGGAATATTACTCAGCCATTAGAAACGACAAATACCCACCATTTGCTTTGACGTGGAGGGACCTGGAGGGTATTATGCTGAGTGAAATAAGTCAATCGGAGAAGGACAAACATTATATGGTCTCATTCATTTGAAGAACATAAAAAATAGTGAAAGGGAATAAAGGAGAAAGGAGAAAAAATGAGTGGGAAATATCAGAAAGGGAGATAGAACATGAGAGACTCCTAACTCTGGGAAACAAACAAGGGATGGTAGAAAGGGAGGTGGGCGGGGAGTGGAGGTGACTGGGTGATGGGCACTGAGGGGGGCACTTGATGGTATGAGCACTGGGTGTTTTCTATATGTTGGCAAATTGAACACCAATTAAAAAAAAAAAACCTTTATAATATCCTGAGTAATACAGGATGCTTATTAGAGCATACTTTGTTTTTATACAGAATTGTATAAATTCTTGTTTTTTATGCAGAATTCACTAAAATCCTAGGAATTTCCTAAGTGATAGAAGTCTTTTGTTATCCCTAATTCATTTTATTTACACCAGATTTATGCAAATGAGGTGACTTAGGGTGCAGTCCCAAATAGCCTCATGACAGGGTTGGTCACCAGAAAGACCAAATGATTAGAGGGTTGGAAATTCTAGCCACTGACCTTCAGGAAGAAGGTTGGAGTGGGAGCTGAATAATATATATCTATAAAAACTCCTGAAGGATGAGACTTGATGATCTTCCAGGTTGAATTCATCCATTTGCTGGAAGGATGACAGACCCAAGTCCACAGGGACAAAAGCTCCTGCACTAAGGAAACTTCTGGACCTTGCCCTATGTATCTCTTCTTCTGTCTGTTCATCTGTATCCTTTATAATAAATAAGGAAATTTAAGTAAATGTTTCCTGGAGTCTTGTATGCCATTCTAGAAAAATATCAAACCTGAGGAGACTGTCGTGGGCACTTCTGTTTGTAGCCAAGTCCAACAGAAGTTGTAGGTAACATGGGAACCCACTGTTTTTAACTGGTATCTGAAGTGCAGCAATCAGTCTTGTGGGACTGAACATTTGATGTTGTGAGATTTGTTCTAAGTCCAAGCAGTTAGTGTCACAATTGAGTTAAATTGTAGGACATCCAGTTGATGTCCAACAGAGAAGGGAATTGCACTCTTGTGGAAAACACACACACACACACCTGGTCTCAGAAGCGTTCTGTGTAAGAGTGTAGAGAAACATTTTTTTTTCCCAGAAGTAGGTCCTGTTGTACCATGCCCATTATACAGAAGAGGGAAGCAAGACATAGAGATCTTAAGTAACTGGACCAGGCCGTCTTTGTTAATACATGGCACAACTGAGGCTTGAACCTAAGCTCCATCACTCTCTCTGAAAACCCCTACAACTCCACTACCTCTCACTAAACCAACAAGAGATTATATCATGAACCCAGAGATTTATAGCTACAACCAAGACAAGTACTTACAAAGGAGGAGGACAAGGAGCTATGAGAATATGTAACATGAGGACACAACCTAATCTGGAGGGAACAGGCAGGTAGTTAGGAAAGGCTGTAATGAAGAAGAAATATTTAAACTGAATTCTGGAAGATGAGCAGCATTTAGTTCTGTGAAAGGCTTTTTCTCTTCTCTTCCAACAAGGGGGTGGAGGCGAATGCAAGTGTACAGTGGTACCTTTGAAGAAGCCAGTGCAGCTGGAATTCAGACAGAGGCAGAGTGTGGTGTGAGCTGAAACTGGAGCTGTGGCCTGGTGATCAGGTCAGATGGGTGCCCTGGCAAAGTATTTGGACTTGATCCTTCACCTCCAAAGAGTTTTAAGCCAGAAGTAACATGAACAATGCAGTGGTTTTAAAGAAGATGAGTTTAACACACTAAAAAATGTACAATGCAGGGGTACCTGGTTGGCTCAATAGGTTAAGCAGCTGACTCTTGCTTTCAGCTTAGATCATGATCTCAGGGTCCTGGGATGGAGCCCTGCATTGGGCTCTGCACTCAGTGGAAAGTCTGCTTGTGGATTTTCTCTCTCCCTCAGCCTCTGCCCCTCCTCCCCCCACTCATGTGTGTGCACTCACTCGCTCTGGCTTGCTCTCTAAAATAAATAAATAAATCTTTTTAAAAATTTTAAAAAGTATATTGTTAGAATTTCATTAATAAAAGGAAAAGTCTATGTAAATATTTCCATAATAACCTTTAAAAAAATTTTTTCTGAAATGCTATAAATTTACCATCAAAACCTAAATTTAGCATGGACCAAAAGAACAGAGACCAAGGAGCATAGCATTTGGAGAATTCATATCATACTTTCATCTCCACCGTTCAAATTACTATGTGATTCAAGAAAAGTTATATCATTGCTATGTGTCTCAACTTCCTCATCAGTGAAATGGGAATAGTATTTACTTACAGGCATTTCTTACTACAATTTACCTACCAACAGGAGCCCTCTAAAACTTAGAAGTCTGGTTGAATTTGGCTTAACTCTCTAATCCATAATTAAAACCCTTCCTACAACTTCCTGTAACTTCCCATGGCTCAGGGCCTTGGAAGATCCCCACTTCTAGATTTCACCCACGAAGCTACCTCTGCATAGTCATATGAAGGGAAGGCTGGCCCCTTCACATTCTCACCAAATTTCTGGACTCAGATATTGCATAAATTTCAGGGCTCCCAGGGAGGATGATGATGAGATGATGATGTGGGGTGCTAGTCTTCCATCACCTCATCGATTCCATCTTCTGTCTTCCTCTCTTCCTGGTCCCCTTTCTGTCTCACTGAACAACAACCAAAACAGTGCCTCACTTACTAAGAGTGACCATGCCCATGCCTCTATCCTCACAATCTCACGTTATCAGTCATCACAGTATTTCCCTAGCAAAAACAGCTCTCCTCTTTTAAGAGGAATTATGGTGAAAAACTTTGTCTTCATATCATTACATGCAGATTTCAAAATCACTAACTATAGATGGTAGCTGTGGGACAGGGAAACAGAAAGGACCCCATGAAGGACGGCTTGTTTGCTCCTTTTCCTGCTTCTGTTCTTCGAAGGATCTGCACCTCTACCCTACATGTGGCTTATAGAACTGATAATGTATGTCCTCCTTTTAAAGGTCAAGGAGTTAATGATTTCTTTGGCATCTTCCAAGACAACAGATAACATCCAAGGAGTGACAGGGTCGTCATGTCATGAACATTTTTCAAGACCAATGACTCACCAAGACCCCTGGCTCCAGGGCATAAGTGACTTAGGGAGGACACCTAAACGCGTATCTTTGTTCCTGGATGCCTGAGAAGACATGTGCACCAGACCATAATCTTCATTGAAAACCCCAGGCCCCAAGCAAAGACAAGACTCTTTTTCTTTTTCTTTCCAAGTCTCCCAGATGCTTTGTCTGCATCTGCACTCTCTTTGTGTCTTCAATAAACTCGCTCTCACCTCCTCTTGGATTGGTCCTGTGGGATCCTCTCTGGGTCCTCGGACCCAGCCAGGCTCCAGCTCCATCAGCTGCTATTATCGGTCTTACAATTATTTGTTGGTGCAGACATACTGTTTCTTAGTATGTAGAAAAACATGCCTTTGACCTTTTATTTAGATTTTCCTTAAGGCAGAACCACCCGCCTATCAAAATCTCTCTTATCTGAACCAAGGATAACAGTATTAGTGTGTTGCCTAAACATGAATCTCGGAAGGTGGGGCAAGATAGCGGAAGAGTAGGGTTCCCAGGTTACCTGTCCCCACCAACTACCTAGATAACTTTCAAATCATCCTGAAAACCTACGAATTCGACCTGATATTTAAAGAGAGAACAGCTGGAGTGCTACAGAGAGAAGAGTTTGCACTTCTAACAAGGAGGAAGGTGGAAAAAATAATAAATAAATAAATAAATAAATAAATAAATAAATAAATAAATATCCAGTTGGGGAGGGGTCCCTTGAGGAGCCAGGCTAAGGGGGGCGGCAAGAGCCTCCCGGACAGGAAAGCCCAACCCCAAGAAGCAGGAGCTTTAAAAATCCGCACCGGATTCTTCCCGGACAGAAAGGCGCTCGCAGGGAGCTCGGGCAGGATCCCAGGAGGGGCCGTGGAACCCCCAGGCTCCCGGGGTCACTAACAGAGGAGGGGCGCCCGGGGGAGAGCGCCCCACACCCGCGGGCCGAGCGCTGGAAAGGGCTGGAGCCTGGAGCGCCCCAGGGGAGCCTCGGGAGCAGCTCGGGGGGGCTCCTCGCGGAGGGGGCTGCGCGGCCCCGGGAGCGCGATTCCAGCAGTGAGCCCAGGGCGCCGGGGGACACAGCCCAGGATCCTGCTCTCCCCTCAGGACAGGCAGAGGCGGGGAGGGCCCGGGAGAGCGAGGACGCTCCTGCCGCCGGGAGCCCCCAACGGTGCAGGTCAGCGCCCCCCGCTCCCGGAGCATCCAGGCCCCTGCGGACTGGGAGCTGCGGTAGTTCCTGCGGAGCGGACTCTAGGGCTGGAGAGCTGGCCGCCGCCAGTGCTGTTGTTCCTCCCGGTGTCGCCCTGAGAGGATCGGAGCCGCCGGGAACAGAGGCCTCACAGGGTCAACATCTCCCACCAAGCCGTGCACCTGGCAGGGGGCGGGGCAGCTCCCCCAGGTGCACACACCAGAGAATGAGCGCAGCAGGCCCCTCCCCCAGAAGACCAGCTGGAAGGACAAGGGAAGAGCAAGTTCTTGACCAAGCAAGTGCTGGAAAGCTCCAGGGGAAGTCAAGGGATTTACAGTATGTAGAACCAGAGGATACTGACCCTTGGGTTTTTCCAGTGTTTACTTGTTTGTTTTTTCTTTGTTTTTTTTTTTTCTTCCTTTTTCCAGTGAAACTCGTTTTTAGCCACTCTGCACTGAGCGAAATGACTAGAAAGTTTAAAGACCACCCTGCTATAAAAGATGAAAGGGTCAACCAGGAAATTAGAGAAGAATTAAAAAGATTCATGGAAACTAATGAGAATGAAGATATAACCATTCAAAAATCTTTGGGATACAGCAAAAGCGGTCCTGAGAGGGAAATACATCTCAATACAAGCATCCATCAAAAAACTGGGGAAAAAATCAAACACACAAGCTAACCTTGCACCTAAAGGAACTGGAGAAAGAACAGCAAATAAAACCTACACCCAGCAGAAGAAGAGAGTTAATAAAGATCGGAGCAGAACTCAGGAGACCAGAAGAACTGTAGAACAGATCAACAAAACCAGGAGTTGGTTCTTCGAAAGAATTAAGAAGATAGATAAACCATTAGCCAGCCTTATTAAAAACAAAAATAGAAATGACTCTAATTAATAAAATCAGGAGGGCACCCCGGTGGCTTAGAGTTTTAGCACCGGCTTCAGCCCAGGGCATGATCCTGGAGACGAAGGATCGAGTCCCATGTCAGGCTTCCTGCATGGAGCCCGCTTCTCCCTCTGCCTGTGTGTCTACCTCTCTCTCTCTCTCTCCCTCTCTCTCTTTCTCTGTCTCTCATGAATAAATAAAATCTAAAAAAAAAGTAAATAAAAAAATAAAATCACGAATGAAAAAGGAGAGATCACCACCAATACCAATGAAATACAAACGATTTTAAAAACACATTATGAGCAGCTATCTGCCAATAAATTAGGCAATCTAGAATAAAAGGATGCAATTCTGGAAAACCCCCAACTACCAAAACTGGAACAGGAAGAAATAGAAAACCTGAACAAGCCAATAACCAGGGAGGAAATTGAAGCAGTCATCAAAAGCCTCCCAAAACACAAAAGGACAGGGCCAGGTGGCTTCCCAGGGGAATTCTATCAAACGTCTAAAGAAGAAACAATACCTATTGTACTAAAGCTGTTCTGAAAGATAGAAAGGGATGTACTTCCAAACTCGTTCTATGAGGCCAGCATCACCTTAATTCCAAACCCCACCAAAAAGGAGAATTATAGACCAATATCCCTGATGAACACAGATGCAAAAATTCTCAACAAGATACTAGCCAATAGGATCCAACAATACATTAAGAAGATTATTCACCATGACCAAGTGGGATTTATCCCCGGCATGCAAGGCTGGTTCAACACTCGTAAAACAATCAATGTGATTCATCATATCAGCAAGAGAAAAAACAAGAACCATATGATTCTCTCAATAGATGCAGAGAAAGCATTTGACAAAATACAGCATCCATTCCTGATCAAAACTCTTCAGAGTGTAGGGATAGAGGGAACATTCCTCAGCATCTTAAAAGCCATCTACGAAAAGCCCACAGCAAATATCATTCTCAATGGGGAAGCACTGGGAGCCTTTCCCGTAAGATCAGGAACAAGACAGGGATGTCCACTCTCACCACTGCTATTCAACATAGTACTAGATGTCCTAGCCTCAGCAATCAGACAACAAAAAGACATTAAAGGCATTCAAATTGGCAAAGAAGAAGTCAAACTCTCCCTCTTTGCCGATGACATGATACTGTACATAGAAAACCCAAAAGACTCCACCCCAAGATTGCTAGAACTCATACAGCAATTTGGCAGTGTGGCAGGATACAAAATCAATGCCCAGAAGTCAGTGGCATTTCTCTTCACTAACAATGAGACTGAAGAAAGATAAATTAAGGAGTCAACCCCATTTACAATTGCACCCAAAAGCATAAGATACCTAGGAATAGACCTAACCCAGGAGGCAGAGGATCTATTCCCTAACAACTACAGAACACTTCTGAAAGAAATTAAGGAAGACACAAAAGAGATGAGAAAATATTCCATGTTCATGGATTGGAAGAATTAACATTGTGAAAATGTCAATGTTACCCAGGGCAATTTACATATTTAATGCAATCCCTGTCAAAATATCACGGACTTTCTTCAGAGAGTTGAAACAAATCAACTTAAGATTTGTGTGGAATCAGAAAAGACCCCAAATAGCCAAGGGAATATTGAAAAAGAAAACCATATCTGGGGGCATCACAATGCCAGATTTCAGGTTGTACTACAAAGCTGTGATCATCAAGACATTGTGGTACTGGCACAGAAACAGACACATAGATCAATGGAACAGAATAGAGGATCCAGAAATGGGCCCTCAACTCTATGGTCAACTAATATTCAACAAAAGAGGAAAGACTATCCACTGGAAAAAGGACAGTCTCTTCAATAAATGGTGCTGGGAAAATTGGACATCCACATGCAGGAGAATGAAACTAGACCATTCTCTTACACCATACACAAAGATAAACTCAAAATGGATGAAAGATCTAAATGTGAGACAAGATTCCATCAAATCCTAGAGGAGAACACAGGCAACACCCTTTTTGAACTTGGCCACAGCAATTTCTTGCAAGATACATCTGTGAAGGCAAGGGAAACAAAAGCAAAATAAATTACTGGGACTTAATCAAGATAAAAAGCTTCTGCTCAGCAAAAATAACAGTCAACAAAACTAAAAGACAACCTACAGAATCAGAGAAGATTTTGCAAATGACATATCAGATAAAGAGCTAGTATACAAGATCTATAAAGAACTTATCAAACTCAACAGCAAAGAAACAAACAATCCAATCATGAAATGGGCAAAAGACATGAACAGAAATCTCACAGAGGAAAACATACACATGGCCAACAAGCGCATGAGAAAATGCTCCACATCCCTTGCCATCAGGGAAATACAAATCAAAGCCACAATGAGATACCACCTCACATCAGCAAGAGTGGTAAAAATTAACAAGACAGGAAACAACAAATGTTGGAGAGGATGTGGAGAGAGGGGAATCCTCCTGCACTGTTGGTGGGAATGTGATCTGGCACAGCCACTCTGGAAAACTGTGTGGAGGTTCCTCAAAGAGTTAAAAATAGACCTGTCCTACGACCCAGCAATTGCACTGCTGGGGATTTACCCCAAAGATACAGATGCAGTGAAATGCCGGGACACCTGCTCCCCAAAGTTTATAGCAGCAATGTCCACAATAGCCAAACTGTGGAAGGAGCCTCGGTGTCCATTGAAAGATGATGGATAAAGAAGATGTGGTCTATGTATACAATGGAATATTACTCAGCCATTAGAAACGACAAATACCCACCATTTGCTTCAACGTGGATGGAACTGGAGGGTATTATGCTGAGTGAAGTAAGTCAATCGGAGAAGGACAAACAGTGTATGTTCTCACTCATTTGGGAAATATAAAAAATAGTGAAAGGGAATAAAAGGGAAAGTAGAAGAAATGAGTGGGAAATATCAGTAAGGTGACAGAACATGACAGACTCTTAACTCTGGGAAACAAACAAGGGGTGGTAGAAAGGGAGGTGGGCGGGGGATGGGGGTGACTGGGTCATGGGCACTAAGGGGGCACTTGACGGGATAAGCTCTGGGTGCTATGCTATATGTTGGCAAATTGAACTCCAATAAAAAAAAAACTAAAAATAAAATAAAAATAAAAATAAATAAATAAAACCAAAATGCAAAGTCAAAAAAAATTAACAATGAATCTCAATTGACAGTAGCTTAAAACAAAGTTTTATTTTTTCACTAGCATTTCACCTGGACTTCAGGTCCACCACAGCTGTTTTTGACAATGTGCAGGCTGTGGTTCTGCTCTGTGAGTCTTCACATTCTAGAACATAGACTAAAGAAGCAGCCCCCGTGTGGGGCATGCCATTCTCACTGCAGATGAAGAAGAGAGCCATAGTCAAACACATCATGGCTCTCAAACCTCCTGTTCAAACATGACATATATGATGCCCACTTACCCCTTATTGGCCCAAGAGTCCCACAGCTAAGCTCAATATCAATGAGTCAAAGTGGAGAGACTGAATATACAAGTGAACAGTGATCAAACCTATGCAATAAGACTCAGACCCATACCTGGGCAGCAACCAGCCCAGGAAGCCAAACCACAACATCTTTAGCAATTGGCCCTAAATGATCAGGACTTTGTCGATGACTGCCAGAAATGTTTGCCCCTGCTTCCAACTCAGCATCAAGCAGAGCAAGCCGACTATGCTCCCAAACCAATCACATTACATTCCCCACTTCCAGTTAGATCTGCCGCCAGCTTCCCCTTGCCAACAACATCCAATCAGCATACCCAAAGCCTTCCCTTTCTTTCTCCATAAAATCGCTCTCCTACTCCCCTGCGTACCTTTGAATCTCTGCCAAATGCTAGTGATGGAGGCTGACTGCCTTGCTATGTAGCAAACTCTGAATAAATAGCCTCTGTTTATTCTCAGTTGGGTGGTCTTTGCTTGTTTCCACAAAATATACCCCTCCCATGCTGGGAGGGTCGGGTGGGGAGGGTTACCGCAAATCATATGGCAATGGGTGAGTATGAATAATTCCCTGTGAGGGAAGGGGAGAAAAAGTAGAGGGGGGACAATACACAATTTGCCACAGTTTACCCTCTGGATCATGAAGAGTTGCTTTCATCCTCTCCACATGCAAAATCTCATGAATTATGAAAGCACATCTGAAGTCCAAGGATCTCCTGATAGTCTCTACTTTGCAACTGGGTATGAGTACTCTTTCTTCAGAGATATATGGACTAAAACACAAGTTATGTGGTTAAGCTATAATAGTAGCTCAGGAATAAGATAACAGCAACAAACATTCTTCAGAAAGGGGAAGAATGAGAGATACACAGCAGTAACATGATAATAGCAATTTTTTTTTTATTTAAATTCAATTTGATTAACATATACTGTATTATTAGTTTCAGAAGTAGAATTCAGTGATTCATCAGTTGCTTATAACACCCAGTGCTCATTATATCATGTGTCCTCCTTAAGCCCATCACCCAGTTAGTTACCCCATCCCCCTACCCACCTCCCCTCCAGCAACCCTCAGTTTGTTTCCTATAGTTAAGTTTATTATAGTTTGCCTCTCTCTTTGTTTTTGTCTTATTTTATTTTTCCTTCCTTTCCCTTATGTTCATCTGTTTTGTTTCTTAAATTCCACATATGAGTGAAATTATATGGTATTTGTCTTTCTCTGATTGGCTTATTTTGCTTAGCATAATAAATTCTAGTTCCATCCACATCATTGCAAATGGCAAGATTTCATTCTTTTGATGGCTGAGTAATATTCCATTGTGTGTGTGTGTGTGTATAACATATAATATGTGTGTGTATATTATATACATTGCTGCTACATATAATATCATATATATAGTATATATTCCATAATAGCCAAAATATGGAGAGAACCCAGATGTCTATCGATAGGTGAATAAAGAAGATGTGGGATTCTTGCTGAAGGCAAGCAATCTGCTAGGGACCAGAGATCAAGGGTAGAAGGAATTCTAGAATGGGAGTCAGAGGGGAAAAGGAGTTGAAAAGAGGGCTCCTAAGGGTCAGCATCTTTCACAGCCTGCTTTCTATCTATAGATATGCAGGGACTGAAAAGTTTGCTCTTATGTCTTGCAGTCATGGTCTTTTCAAATTCAAGCCAGTGGTGGCTCTTTTGAGAATCTCTCTCTCTCGCTCTCTCTCTCTCTCTCTCACACACACACACACACACACACACACAGTTGTTGTTTTCATATCTATTTGATTCCAGTTAGGTCCATGTGACAATAGCCACTATAATTTTTTTAAGACTTCTTCTCCACCATAAGTAGTTTGAGTTTATTGGTCTTTTATTGGATAGACAGGCCCTTATCTCTTTTCTCTGAGCCATCTCTTTTCTCCTGTTCAGCTAAAGGATTTATTTGGGAGAGAGGGAGACACCTTAATACAGTTAGAAATTTTAAGAAGGGATGTGGTAACCATGCCCCTTGATTTGTTCTTCTGCCCAGATTAAGTTTGAATTGGCCTCTGTTCCTGAAAGCATTCCTAAAGTTTATCTTTTATTGGTAGATAAGAAAAACAGTTACATATTTCAACCCTACAACTCTCAACACTTCTGAATTCTCTCTTTCCTCTCATCCCTGCTTGGCTAATTCCTTGCTGAGTTCATTTCTTCTTTATAGTTGTCAAATGCACCTAGTAACCATTGCAGCACATTAGTGACATTCTGTTTCATCACATCTTAACCTAAAGTCACAAGTATATTAAGATAAAACTATCTACCTTCAAATTATTCTGAACAGCCATTATAACAAATACCACTCAATGTCATAGATTACCATTATTCCCCCTGTCTTTAAAGTTTCCTGTCACACACTGGCCAGAAGCCAATGGCCATATATCTTAGGATTTTTGTTATGCAGCATTTCACTTCTGGTACCAGTCAGCTTTCCTGTAATAACAAATGATCCCCCGAATTTCTGTGGCTTATAAAAGACTATGTGGTATAGTCAACTGCTTAATGGCATTTACCACATCTGCTCAGATAGGCCTAGCCAAAGGAAGTCACGTGGTAAAACTGGATATCAATGGTACAAAAAGAATACTCTTTAATGGATGAGAACTGCAGGGTAAAAATGTATAATCTCACAAGAACAGGAAGCAAATAATTAAAGAAATCATAAAATCAACTACATTGGTTAAGGATAGAACTATTAAAGAAATATATTTTTCTCCCTTGATCTTGACAAGCAAGAGAATTAATAAATGAGTCAAAAATCCCCACTAAAACTTTTATAAGAAGAAAAAGAAAAAACGGACTGTGTGTGTGATTTCCTTTTGCTCTTGAATGCTTTGTTTTCACTCCCTCTCTACTTATACATAAAGTGTACTATGTAAAACAAACAAACAAACAAACCAGTCCCCATTAATTCTGCTCACTTTCCATCACTAAGACCGCTGAGACCAGGGACACTGGGTGGCAGTGGAATGGTGGGATTACAGATTCCACCTTTCAGGTACAGAGGTGTATTCCTCCCTCCTTTGGTTTATTAACTTTCACCAGCAGAGTAGGCCAATTCCTAGAATAGCATGTAAATCATAAGGCCACATCTATCCTTTATTAATAAGAGATCTCAAACTATCAGAAAAATCTGCTACAGATCACTAGCTAAATGCTCAAATATACTCTACATTATTCTTTTTGTATGGTCCAATTTCAGGAGCAGAGACTCAATCTTCTTGAACAGGGCATCTATTAATTTATACAGGCTTTTGTGCTAACGATGAAAAAGGTGTCTCCCCTTGGTGGACAGATTAGGAAAATATCATTATAAAAAGTTCCCCTTCCTCCCACATGGTGAGTTAGTTAAAGATGCCCCCTGAAGGAGAGCACATGGCTTAACTAAAGAAAGTACCTTTGTAGGATGAAAAAAAAAAAATGCATTTTGCTCCCAGCAAATGTAGTCTGTTAGCCAAGGTTTCAGCTTGGCAAGTGCAATGTGGCTTTGATTGAAGCCCCCACTCACCTCTTGGACCAGGTGCCTTTGTTCAGTGCACAAACACACAATTATGAGTGACAGCCCTGCATTTGACGTTAAGCATGGGATGCAAAAATCTCATGTAAAACTTGTCCAAATGAATATTTTTCCCCAATAAATTTCATTCTCAGCTTCTGCAGACTAGTGTTGAGTGGTTTAATTAAACTCCACATTGACATGAGCCAGTCACTAGCATCCATTCTCTATTGAGAAAGGAGCCTTAGGTAACTTAGTGGTTCGAGTACAATAAGACCTTTCTCTTCGCTGTAGGTAATATGTCATGTTTAGTGCCCTCTAATGGAGTTATTTATACACTTCCTTAATGCAGAAACAAGCTAGTGAGGTGGGGTTTTTAGGTTTTCTTTCTTTCTCTCTCTTTCATTATTGTTTTGCATTTTATTCTCCTTTTTGGTTCAATCTTCCACATTCAGATCTTTACCTTTTCTTACCAATCGCCAATAACAGTATACTTGAAAATGTTCACAGGATTTTCTCCAGACACCTGCTATCAAGTACCACATGTAGGAGACTTGTACTGTAAATGGCCTTTCATTAGAGAGATTTGCCATATGCTATTATAAAGAAGTCATTCTTCAACTCCTTTGCTTCACACAGCATCATACTCAGCAGTGCAAATGTAAGGATTATTTAATGTTTCACAACACTCACAAATGGAGTTTTAACAAAAAATGATCAACAAACTAAGACTATTTACTTTTGGAGAAGCCAGTGTCAAAGCATTGCAGCTGCCTGAACTGTAATATGAGTTCTAATTTTTCAAATTTGTACAGTATCCACTCTGGCAATGTGTGTGTTCGGAGTGCAGAAAGAGTGGCTGGTGACTTGTTTTTCTTAAAATATATCTACTCACAGTAGAAGCAGTCATGAATAATCTAGGACCACTCATCAGAAGCCACACAAAGTACATAAAATAGAAAATAAAAATAAATAAATAAATGTTTTAAAAACCTGCTCAGTTCTAATTTGCTCAGTGTAATTTGAAAGTTGACTTTTTAAATAACACCCTTTGAAAAACTTTGTTAAAATTAAAGATACTCATCTATTCACCTAGTTGAGGAGAATCAATATGGTTGGTTATTTCAATGTAACCAAATTGAGTTTATATGGTTTTAATAAGATGGTTAGAAATTTTCACTGCATTGTGATCTTCTTGGGGATTCCAAAGGCAACTATCCAGAGATGACTGCTCTCCAAGTGTTGTCCTTCTCAACTTTATTTAGTGTGAAGATAAAAAGGAGGATGTTTTCAGTTACAAGTAATGAGGCTCTCAAAATACAAACAAATAAATTATTTCACATAATAAAAGGTCCAGAAGTAGAGAGAGCTATAAGATGGCTAAGTCGGTGGTGAACAACGTTATCAGTTCTATCCTTCTCTCCACTGTGGTTAGCTTTATTCTCAGGCTGGTTACAAGATTTTGGTAGTTCCAGAGCTCATATCCTGATAAAATACAGATGATATATTTTTCTCTTGTATGGATCTCTCTTAGGAACAAGAAAATGTGTCCCAGAGGCTCTCCTCAAAGCTTCTACATCTCATTACTAAATCACCACTGGCAAAGGCAATGAAATTATCCTTAAATAAATCAGCCCTACTGTTGGAGCTGAGGAGGCATCCATTAGTCCCAGGTACATGACTCCATAGTGTTGAGGGAGTGGAGAGAGAGAGAGGCAATAGTTTCACAAAAATGGGTTTCTGGTAGAAAAAAAGAAAGAGAAAATGGATACTAAATGAGGAACCAATATAATCCTCTCTGATAGCTAAATCTGGAAGTGCATCTGACCCTTGAAAAACAATGGTTTGCTTTGTTTGGGTCCATTTATACATGGATATTTTTTGATAAATACAGTAGAGTACCATAAATGTATTTTCTCTTCCTAATGATTTTTTTTACCAATATTTTCTTTATTCCAGCCTTACTGTAAGAATATAGCATATAATACATGTACAAAATATGTGTTAATTGACTGTGTATCCTATCAGTAAGGCTTCTAGTCAACAGTAGGCTATTAGTAGTTAAATTTCGGGGGAGTAAATGTTACACAGGGATTTTCAACCATACAGATAGTCATTGACCCAACCCCAACATTATTCAAGGGTTGACTGGAGTTTAAGACATTTTAGTGTCTCCAAACTACTACTGAAGTTCTGATTATAAAAACATAAAGATCTTAGATTTTAAGAGACTGTCCAGTTTATTTTTTTTAATATTTTATTTATTTATTCGTGAGAGACACAGAGAGAGACGCAGAGACACAGGCAGAGAGAGAAGCAGGCTCCCTGAGGGGAGCTGGATACAGGACTTGATCCCAGGACCCCAGGATCACAACCTGAACCAAAGGCAGACGCTCAACCACAGAGCCATCCAGGTGCCCCAAAGATTTTCCAGTTTCTGCATGAGGTTTAATAGGAAAGGAAAGGAAAGGAAGAAGAAAATAGGAAAAAATGGAAAGAAAGGAAAGGAAAGGAAAGGAAAGGAAAGGAAAGGAAAGGAAAGGAAAGGAAAGGAAAGGAAGAAGAAAATAAAAATCTTATATATTCTTAGAGATTTATTGAGCCTTTTCAACCTCAAAACTAAGAAATTTCACACTCACTATCTTTAGAATAGATATTTTGGCTCCTTTTATTTGCCGAATACTCACCACAGAGAAAGCTGTATGGATTTATGGTCAATAGAAAGACTTGCTGAGAGGCTAAAAAATTATGGATCTTCTCAAAAGATATAGGAAACATTTCCAGTTTGTTGTGATCTATGATTTTTTCTGATGCTATAGCTACTGATCCACATATTTTGGGATCCCATGTAAGTATTTTACAAGTTTTTTAAATAGCCTAACATCTTGCTATTCAAAATATATTCCTTGGACCAGAAGCATCAGCATCATGTGAGATCTTGTGTGAAATGCAAAATCTCAGGCCCATCTCAAACTTACAGAATCTGCATTTAAACAAGATTTCCAAGAGATTAATATGCACATTAAAGTCTGAGAAGCACTACCACAAGGTATATGTAGTCACTTCCTTGGCTCCTGGTGCCTGGGGGATACTATACATAATATGAAATACAGCAAATACAGGGTAATATAACCTATTTTAGCATGGAACTTGAGGAACCAAGAAATTAACATCATGGGCTCCAAAAGTAAAATTCTAATATCAAGACTTCATTTACTCATTCATCTAAATATGAAGGATGCCAGAAAAATGTCTGATCCCTTCTTCTGATCACATTAAAACAGTTTCGACATTTATTTATTCATTAATTTATTTTTATTATTTTATTTTATTTTATTTTATTTTATTTTTTACAGTTTCGACATTTACACATGGATTTCATGGTACACACTGGAAAGACGAAAGATCAGAACTTGCTTGGAGTCATTTAGATAAATGCTGGCACTATTTCCACCAAATACAGACTCAAGGTAATATGGAGGCCAACACATGGCAGGTGCCCAATAAATACCCCCATGTTAATTTTTTTAAGTGATAATAAGGCTAAAATTACAAACTGAAGTTTGTTCCTATGGTTTGATCATTTAGACAAGTACAGTATGTTCAGAGGCTTATCTACCACACATTTAGCACACTCCCCTTCTTGGCATTTCTCTCATTTCCTCGAAAAGACTTTTCTGGAGAAACTTCAGATCAGAAGCCAAAGAAAATTCAGCTCAATTTGCCCTGCTCCCCATAGACCTCCCAATGACTGAAGGCTTTCATTCCCTTCTCTCCCACATTAATTCTGGCTGTGCGTTAGTCACCATCAGTGTTTCCCTAGGTTTCATGATGAGAAAGAAGTGAATTTGCTGGACTAGTCTAGACTGAGTTAGCAGACTGATGCTTTATTTTCATGGGTGTTTGTTTTGCATTGCTTTGTTTGTTGTTGTAGTTGTTTTGCATACTACTGATGAAAAATATAACCAAAGATGCCAAGGACAGGCAGCAGCCATCAGAAGCTAGAAAAGGTGAAGCAGGGGTCTTCCCAATCCCCCAGGCTCCAGAGAGAGGTGGCCCTGCTGATACTTTGATTTCAGAAGAATTCTGACTTCCAGAACTGAAAAAAATTTTCTGATGTTTTAAGCCACCAAATTTTTGGTCATTTGTTATAGCAACCATAGGAAACGAATATAACTTCCCTGCCAGAAAGATCTGGCCATATCAATTAGCTCTTCTTTCTCCTACACTTTCAATCTTTTACTGCCACTTTTCCCTTAGCCCATACATCCTTGCAATATTCTCTCATATTAAAAAAAATTACTTATTATTATTTTTTTTTTACTCTGTACCACTGTATTCTTTTCAAGTAAACACTTTTAAAATAATCTGCATGCCACTCTGGAAAACTGTGTGGCTTCTACCTCTTTCTCTAACCTTCTCTCTCTCCCCTCTTACTGCATGCCCAAGTACCAGTCATGTTGAAATATCTCCAAAACCCCAACCCCTTCCATACCTCCATGCCTTTGCTCATGCTGCTTTCTCTAAAATGCCCTTTCTTTGGGATGCCTGAGTGGCTCAATGGTTGAGCATCTGCCTCTGGCTCAGGGTGTGATCCCGGGATCCAGGATCGAGTCCCATATTGGGCTCCTTGCAGGGAGCCTGCTTTTCCCTCTGCCTGTGTCTCTGCCTCTCTTTCTCTGTGTCTCTCATGAATAAATAAATAAAATCTTTTTTTTTAAATGTCCTTTCTTTTTCTCCTGCTGAACATTTGACTTGGCTTCAGAATATTCCTCAAATATGATCTCCTCTATGAAGTTTCTTGATATCATTTCTCTTGTGCATTGGGGCCCTAACTGTATTCTGCACACAGTTCAATCATAGCATCGATAGACTTTATTACACTTGAGGTTCCATGTTTATCCTTCCCACTAAATTGTTAGATAATGGAAGAAAGAATCTGCCGTCTTTATCCCTAACACCTTGCACAGTGCTGAACACAGAATAAACACTCAAAAAAAAAAAAAAAAAAGCTTCCTGAATATGTTAATGAATGAGTAGATGAAGAATGTGAATCCAGTTTACTGCCTTAAAGCCATGCAGCAGGTGCTGGAGTGAGACAGAATGCACATGACACCTCTTCTTATTGCTTCACTTTTATACAATGGCAAGTAAGTTAAAATATTTTAAATTAAAATAAGCAAAGACTTACTACAAATCATAGTATAAACACAGAGGATTAATACTGAAGGTAAAATGGTCAAAGAAAGTTCAAACATGATTTGGAACATTTTAGACTGAGGCTTAGACTTCCCCAGGGCAGATGAGTTTAGAATTTATATTCTCTACCACTGAGAGTAATTTAGTGAAAAAGTTTCAGAAGTAATGGTAGAGTGTAGCATTTATGGTAAGTAATAAAATGGAACTCACTATACAGATATTACTAGCTAGGATGAAGGGAGGTGTGTATCACCTAAGGCAAAAATACAAGGTCTGGATCCATACAGAAAATAGATTACAAGATAATTCTTTCCCAAAAAGACTCAAAAAACAAACAAAACAAAACAAAACAAACAAACAAACAAAAAAACAAGATTCACAATAAAATTCCTTTAAATATCAAATTCTATGACATTTTAAAAATAGCTCAAGTTATGAACATTTAATTCTCCCAACTTTTCATAAATATGAACATTTCTATATCCCAGGATTTCAGATCAAGTTAGAGTCAATTGTGACAATTCAGAGACCTAAGTTTATACTGAGGACTCGAGCTTTGCCTGCACTCTTGCTTCTAAGTTGTAGATACCTGTCATACAAACTAGGGAAAAACTTGAGCCCTACAGTTTCTATAGCTCCTGAGTTGAAATAAAGATAAGGCAAATTTTAAAAATAGTTGACTATATTCGGGATGCCTGGGTGGTTCAGTGGGTTAAGCTTCTGACTCTTGATTTTGGCTCAGGTTATGATCTCAGTCAGAGTTGTGAGATGGAGCCTTTATTGGGCTCCACACTGGGTGTGGAGTCTGCTTAAGAGTCTCTCTCTTTCTCCTTCTGCTCCTTCCCCCACACCCAACTCACTTTCTCTCTCCCTCTCTCTTTTAAAAAGAAATACATATATATATATATATATATATATATATATATATATATAGTTGACTATATTTGTACAGTACAAAATACTTTTAAGAAAAAAATATCAAGGGACTACATCAAAATAAAAATCATTTGCACAACAAAGAAAACCATTAACAACAAAAAAAAGTCAACCTACTGAATGGGAGAAGATATTTGCAAGTGATATATCTAATAAGGGGTTAATATCCAAAATATATAAAGACCTTATACAACTCAACACCAAAACAAAACAAAAACTAGTCTAATTAAAAAATGGGCAGTGGACCTGAAGAGACATTTTTCCAATAAAGACAGACAGATGGCCAACAGACACATGAAAAGATGCTCAATATCACTCATCATCAGGGAAATGCAAATCAAAACTACAATGAGATATCATCTTATACCTTTTATAATGGCAAAAATAAATAAAGACAAGAAATAACAAGCTTTGTAAGGATATGGAGAAAAAGCACTGTTGGTGGAAATGCACTGTTGGTGGAAATGCACTGCACTGTTGGTGGAAATGTAAATTGGTGTAGCTACCGTGGAAAACAGAATGGAGGTTTCTCAAATAAATAAAAATAAAACTACCATATGATCCAGCAATTCTACTACTGGGCATTTACCCAAAGAAAACAAAAACTACTAATTCAAAAAGATATATGCATCCCTACGTTTATTGTAGCATTATTTATAATATCCAAGATATGGAAGTACCTAATGTCCATCAATGGACAAACGGATGAGGAAGATTATACACTATAAGACACACACACACACACACACACACATACACACTGGAATATTTCGCAGCCATAACGAAGAATGAGATTGTACCATTTGACATAACATGGACGGACCCAGAGGGTATTACACTAAGTGAAATAAGTTAGAATGAGAAAGACAAATACCATATGGTTTCACTCATGAGTGGAAACAAAATAAAGCAGAATCAGATCTAGAAATAGAGAACAAACTCATGATTGACAGAGGGGAGGAGGTGGGGGATGGGCCAAATGGGTGAATGGGAATGGGAAATACAGGTTTCCAGTTAGGGAATGAATAAGTCATGGGAATAAAAGCACTACATAAGGAATACAGTAAATGATATTGTAATAGTGATGAAACAGGGCAGAGAGTAGCTATACTGGTAGTGAACATAGCACAATATATGAACTTGTTGATTCACTATGTTGTACACCAGAAATTAACATAACAGTATGTGTCAACTATACTTAGAGAGAGAGAAAAAAAAGGAAAAAAAGAAAGAAAAAGAAAGAAGAAAGAAAGAAAAGAAAGAAAGAAAGAAAGAAAGAAAGAAAGAAAGAAAGAAAGAAAGAAAGAAGGAAAGAAGGAAAGAAAGAAAGAAAGAGAAAAGGAGAGGGAGGGAAGGAGGGAGGGAGGAAGGAAAAAATGATCAAAGTTCATCTACTATAGAAACTTTTTAAAAGTTCTCTTTACTAAAGAAAACAATTGTCAAAACAAGTTTAGCTATATTATGCCAACTGAAGATTATCTTCTTGCCATCTTAGAATCCATTTAGAGATAAATTTACATGGCACATATTTTATGTGTATGTCACTAATTACATATAGCAACAAAATCACTTTTCTGCTTAATGACACTTGTTGAACCATTAGTAAATAACTAAGTGCCCACAAGAGTTAGAAAACAAAAGCAATCCAAAAACAGAGGGTGGAGGCAGCTGAAAATTTAAAAGTTGCTCAAAAGACTATCTTGGGTTGATGTAAGAGGAAAATCTGAGAACATTTTCTTTTAAAAAAAATAATAAAAGGAAACAGAGCATGGAACTTTGGAGCTCAACTTGTGCCTAATCTCTTTGTGTGGGATTTTTTCATTCCAACATGCACCTCCCAGGACAAGCATGGCCGAAATCCCTAAATCATGTTCATCTTCTGAGGATAATATGTAATAAACATAGCCTTCCTTAACATGTGGGGCAGGGCAAAACACTCCCATCCTGAAAATCCTAAATGTTTATACAGATAATATCTAGTGAAAATGAACACTAATGGCCACCTTGCTGGGGACAAAAAAAGATGCAGATGTAACAGAAGAGCATGTGACTTAGGGAATATGGAAGCAGTAAGGAGACTCTCATAACTACTTCTGAACTGTATGAACTTTATGTGTGGTTCGTTTTCTTTTCCACTGGGTGGTAGGCACCACCTCCTTTGTCCACTATGATTACCTTCCTAAGGAAGTTCAGATGCCTGGTTCTCACAGCATCAGCATTTGAGCCCACCAAATTGATGAATCCCTGTTTAAGCAACATCAGAAATTATTTTTGTGGTAAATATGGCATGTGGAGGACACCTCAGATTCTGTACCTATTCCATTCTACATCTATGGGTGACAAAATCTACTAGAATCTGACAGATGCACACAAAGCAGACAATGTTGTCTTTGAAAATGAGTATTTAAATACCTAGAACATCAATTTTGGTAGATTGCTTTACCTGCTTTTTATCTTTTTATATGCATTTCAAAGCAATTCCAGAGCCATAAAGATGGCAGACATTATTACTATTATGGTCTACCTTAGAGAAAAGACAAAGAACTGATAGAAACCTCCATTTCTAGCCACTGGTGTTTATAGCAGCCATTCCATACTCTTCTGTAAATCCTCTCCATGTGGTATGTATTTGAAGCTGTAAGGTGCAAGTGCTGGAGAAAACCCAGCTCTTTCCTCAGTGAAATAACCTGTTATTCTGTCAAAAGAAAGAAGGTGTTTCTCTGAGACCACCATTACACCTGCTATGCTTTACTGAAATTCAAACCTCCCACTCCCCCCAGACCCCCATCTCTCAACCACTCACATCTGGGAGCTGGCTAGCAAAACCACATATGGGTAGGAAGTGGGGGAAGGGTTAAAATATGGTTCCTGGATAAACAACTCTTGCAAATGTCGATGGTATTATGTGCATAACTAAATTTGGGTCTAACTATATGGTGAAAATAACCAAACACTTGTACTTTAATTGACACATACCAAAAAAAATTTTTTTTAAGATATTTGGCAGGGCATTTTGTTTTTGACATTAGTGAAATGCAGCCTAACAGTGTTCTTACTGTAGTCTTGCCCGAAAGTGATCACTTTTCTGTACTTTTCCTATGACAAATTTATTTTCCCTATATGCTTTTGTTGGCTAGCAGCTCTGGCATGACTTGACTGACAATGAGCCAGAAGATCTGAGTTTGGGGAAAATGCACAGTTCTCAAGCCTTGGCACATGATAGATAAGTGCAGAGCAAATACCACACATTCAAGCAAAGCCTTGTGTGTTGGCCTCATCAGCTCACCAAAGGACACCACAGACAAAAATACCCTACAACCTCGGGAACAAAAATTCTAAAAAAATAAATTAGCTTTTCAATGTTAAAACAATTAAACAATTGCTAAAGCTTCCATTAGCTACATTTGCTAAGCAATTGGTCATATGTTATAAGATTTATTTAATTCACATAACTGTTGTCCTAAACAACATTTGAGAAGGTCTCCCTCTGATGATTTATCTTTCCTCTAAAGAAGGAGGAGAGGCTATCAGCTCAGAGTGAGGATGGAAGTAGCAAGAGTTGAAAGAAATTATCCTAAGTCATGGACTATGAAAGTTTTTTAACAGCAAATTCTCCAAAGAAGAATATATTAGCAATTTGATTGGGGTATTAGCACTTGATATTGATCTTTTAATCTAATACTCTAGCATTTAATCACAAGCAGTGCACAAAAGACTTAAGTTCTATGTAACAGGTAATACCAAGGTATGCCAGCATATACCTAGAAAAGAGACCTAAAGATTTCCAGTTCAATGGACAAAAGTGTGCATGCACACACACATATGAAATGGCTTTGTTTTTTAACACTAACAACTTGTCTTCATCAGAATCTGTGCAGTTTCATTCAATAGGTGAATGGGTCTGATATCTGGCACATGTTTAAACCTATCAATAAACCAATGGGGTAACAATTTGTAAAACTTTTCTGGGCCATAATTGTCTGAGAATTGCCAAACACTAAAAGTTCTTCCCAGAAAAACATACATACACATCAATTTTATGAAAAATTTCAGATGGTTCACAGACTACCATAAAATCTATTGATTAGTTAGCTATTACTGAATGCATCACAAACCAACCCAAATGTAATAGTGTAAGACAATACTATTTACCTGAGGATTCTTTGGGTCAACAATTTAGGCTGGATTCAGCTGAACAGTTCTTCTGGTCTTGTCTGGGTTCCCTACCCCCACTTCTGGTGAGCCACAGGTCAATTATGGATGCTGTTTATGCTTCTGGGTGCTGGCTCCTGGAGGCCAGGACACCTTGGCTCTATCTAACAAAGTCCCATGTGGTCTGTCATCCTCAAATTTGTCTGGACTTATCCTCATGGTGGAGACAGGTGTCCAAGTGAAACAGTTGAAATGCTCAAGGCCTCCTAAAGCCAACTAAAGCCAAATCTCATAATTGGTGCTATGCCTCATTCTCTTAACTAAAGCAAGTCACGAGTCCAGCCCAAACTCATTGGGCTAGAAATAGACCCTACCTCTTAATGTAAGCTGTTATAAAATTATATTGCAAAGGGTATTATTACAGGAAGGGATAGAGAATCGGGGCCAATTTTTCCATCAATTCACCATACCTGTCATGAACCTAAGTTAATAATTTTCTGCAATGAAAACAAAGTAATAGGGTTAAAAGAAAAAGCATTAGTTTATTTTTACTGTGATATATAAGTGCAGAAATCAATAACTGCTTGACATTCCAGAAAGTGCCCTTATGTCCAGTCCAGAGCCAACAGAATATCTTTTTCCTAGTGGCAAGCAAGAAATCTTCAATACTTTTCTGAAAGATATGTTAGGAAATAAATATGCTCCACACAACTTAAAGTTCTCACTTTGTTATTGAAACAGGACATCATGGATTACACATATACACAGTGGAATGAATGTTAGCAATACTGATGGCCAACTGAGAAAAATGACACTGAATATTCTAAATGTCTGCATCAGTTTTTATGTCCAACTCTATCAAGTAGGGACTTCAAGTCTTTCCTCAAGGATTCTAGAGTAAATAGCACTAACATTTCCCACTAGACCAGAACCCTAAAAAACACTATTTCCAGAAAGCACAGAAAAACTTTAGGATGTTAAAAATTCCAAACAGGAAATATTGAACTCATAATGTGCCCTGAGTGTGTGATGATGGACCCAACAGATGCTGTGGCATCATCAAAAATCAGCTATAAATAGGTTTGAGTATGGTTAGGTTTTTCTTCCCCCTAGAAAGAACAGCAAAAAGGTAGTTGACTATAGGAAATTTAGCAAATAATTGACAATAGTTGACTAAATTTAGCAAAATATAAGTCCTTTATTCAGGTGTATTTAGTTTCCATCAAGTCTGACTTTACCATTATCAAAGGGTATACATGTCTAGAAGAGATCTTCTTTGATACTTAAATGCTTTAATTCTTCTTATATTCTTCCCCTAAATTTTAAATGAATTCGTGTAATGACTGAATCCACTAGGATGAATCCTCCATTTTATCCCAAATTCCTCTCTATAATTCTGTATTGGTTTATTGACGACACTATAACAAATGACCACAAATGTAGTGGCTTAAAATGATACAGATTTATTATCTTTACAGTTTTGGAGGTCAAATGCCTCCAATAGATCTCACTGGGTGTCAATAGGCTGCATTCCTTTCCAGAGACTCTAAGCAAGACTCCATTTCTTGCTTTTTTGAGCTTCTATAGGCTGCCTGCATTCCTTGGCTTGTGGCTTCTTTCCACCTTCAAAGCCAGCAGTGGCTGTTTGGTCTTTCACATCACATCACTCTGGCACAAATTCTTCTACCTCCCACTTTCACTTTTAAGGACCACTGTGATTATATCAGACTCACCCAAATCCAGGATAATCTCCCTATTTAAAGTCACTTGATTAAGAACCTTAAATCTGTCTCCTACCTTAATTCCTCTTTGCCGTATATCATAACATATTCACAGGTTCCTGAGATTAGGACATGGACATCTTTGGGAGGCCACAATTCTGCCAATCACAAAATCTAGGCCATCTCATCTCTTTTCTCAGACTACCTTAAATACTGATGTGTAATGATGTGAACCAATTCTTCCCAAGAGAGACTTTGCAGCACATGCTTATGATACCAAGGAGAATTTTTTTAGATGGCAAATTGCATCTTCCCAATGCAAGTTCTAGAAATATCTATCATATCATCATTGAAATGGAAAAGAATGTATCACATTCTTTTTTTGACAATAAGAAGGATCATTTGAAAGAATATAATTGGAATATTTTATATATTTTTGATAAGCTACACTCAGTCAATTCAATGCATCAAGCTTGAATATTGATAGGTTCCTTGATACCACAAACCCTCTTCAAGTCCTTGTTTTTACCTCTTTCCTTACCTGCAAAGTGTATGATAATAATTGCTGCTTATTTTGAGGTAGTGATCAATATCTTGGTTTAATTTTTTTCAAGTTACTAAAAAAGGTGAACAATAATTAGTCTTTGCTTTTAACTTATAATAAACTGACACAAAAATGATATGCCCATTTGTAAGCAGACATAAGGATTATTTATGTCTTGTGATCTGTTTATCCTCTTAGACAACAGTGAACATGGTCTAGTCCAGTATATAACTATATATAAGATATGGTAGGATGAAGGCAGGAGTTCTAAAGTACAAAAAAGAAAAAAAGGAAGAATAAATCAGTAAAGGAAGAAAAACCTAGGAAGAAAGGAGACTAAAACTATTACAAATAAATGAGAGGGAGCACTAATTTCCTTGTAATTTAAACAGTGGTTACATGGTGGCTGCCTTATTTTTTCACAAGGTATGACTTAAATTGAAATATTGGTATAAAATAGCATAATATGGTATTGAAAGCATAAGGGAATATGAGAATAAATTAATGCAAACTTTTTTTTTTTATTTATTTATTTTTTTTTAAATTAGTCTTTTTTTTTAAATTTTTTTATTTATTTATGATAGTCACAATTAATGCAAACTTGACTGTTGGGTCATTATATGAGGCAACAGCTTTTTTTGCTAATATTCCATTAGAAAAACTACCTACGTCTCCATTAAGAAATGTTCACTCAAAAAAATGATGTGGCAATTTTTGGATATTCCCATTACCAGTATAAATCTGGGAGGAATAAACAAATAGTCATGCGCTGTGGACACTTACTGTATTTATCTAAATCATGGGTGGTCATCTAGTATATTCAGTGTCTCCTTCTTGATTTTGTTCTGGTCACAGACAACTTTCCATCTAAACTGAACCATTTGAGTTTCCCCAATCATGCCTTCTTTCATTGTACTCCTTTCACCTAGAACATCTCTCTCACTTTTCCCAAGAATAATTCCTACTCTTTAATACTGAGTACTTTGAGAAGTAAACTCTGGCACCACCTTTTCTAGATACTCCTATAATGGTGTGCTCCTTTTATCACTACATGTGGCACATTATAGCATAAATAAGTGTTCTCTTCTCTTCCTCTACTCTATTCTCCAAATTAGTTTTCCTGCTACTTGAAGGCAAAGTCCCTATTGTTTTCTTCACTGTACTCCCAATGCCTGACACATAGTGAGTGATCAATAAATGTTAGTTGAATAAATAGGTAAGTGGGAAAGAGAGAGAGAGAGAGAGAGAGAAAGAACAAGAGAGAAAGGAAAAATAAATAAATAAATCTGGGAGAAAAGATGCTTAATAATGCTTATTCACAGCTCAACCATAAAGGTTTTCTACATCTATAAAAGAAATGCCACTTGCTACCATCCATGACTTATAAAAAGGGCATTTATTGACACACCCCGGCCATTCTCAGCATGCTCCATTTTCACAGAAGATCATAGACTATACAGTGTTCTGCTGTATAATTCAAGAATGATTCCACTCAGTCACTAGAGAGCAACCGATGTGACTGTGAAAAAGAAACTTTGAGAGACTTAATTAATATTCTTCTACCAAAGAGAGATGTAATCTCTCCTGATGTTGATAAGGTATTTTGATTGTTTTACAAAACAAAGTTAAAGACATTTAGAAAAAGAGGTTTTGAGTCATGAGTATATTAAACAAGTGAATGACTGACATGGGGGTTACATTCAGAGGGCAACTATCAGTGTATATAATCAATTTGGAGAAACCTTCCACGTTGTTTCACAGGTATCAGCACTATATTTCTTATCATTATTAATGTTCAGAATAAAGGAGTTAAAAACTTGGTTTTCTCTGTTAAAAATTAATTTAGGGACACTTGGAGGGAATCAGTTAAACAGCCCACTCTTGATTTCAGCTCAGGTCATGATCTCAGGGTCCTGAGGTAAAGCCCTGTGTCGGGATCTGTGCTCAGCTGGGAGTCTGCTTGTCACTCCGCCATTCCTGGCCAACCCACTCATGTTCTTTCTCTCTCTCAAATAAATAAATAAAAGCTTTAAATGATTAATTTAAATAGCTTTGACTAAATGGGTAAATTTCCTATAAAATTAAATAAAAGAAGAAGAAACAAAATATGTGTATATTTTGAAACCAAAATAAATAATTCATATGTAGAATAAAGTATAATTGACAGATAAACCTTAGGTACAAAAGAAAACAATTGGAACATAAGGGGCTAAATTTGAGTGTGAGCAGAATGGGTTAGTAACCTAATGTCCTAAACCAGTCGTTCTCCACCAGGGATGATTTTGCCCCACTGGACACATCTGGCAACATCTGGAGACATCTTTCACTGTTATGATGGGGAAAGGTGCTACCACCTTCTAGTGGATAGAAGCCAGGGATATACTATGCATCCTACACACAACAAAAGTTCACCACCACAACAAAAAATTATCTGACCCAAATTTTCAATATGTTTAAGTTGAGAAACAAATTTTTAAAATATGTGATATAGAAATATAATAAAATAAATGATAATAGGCATTTAAAGTTTCCCCTCAACAATATTCTGTACCAAATCCTTATTAGAACATGGTATCCTAGTTAGGGTATGACCCTTTAGAAAATGTAAGTTGTGAATTATTAAAAATAGGTTCTACTATAATTGCCCATGTCTTGCACGTCTGCTTATAACATAATGCATTATGTTATTACTCTGTCTCCCATCTATTTAGAAGATGTGAAAATAATTTATGCCCATTTTAAAACTGAATTCCATGTCATAGGTTAGCATCAAGAAAGCTCAGATTTCTGGATAAAAAAATACTCACAAATATACTGTCTGATAAACAGACTAAAAAAGAAATCTGAGTAAAATTTAAATTGAATGCTCTGGAGAATAAAGTCAGTTCTCAGTTGTGTGCTAAAAGAAAATCTCTAAAAGTTAAAATACATAGAAAAATATTAAATACACCAAAAATACAAATACCACAAAACTCTAAATGAATGAGCCAAAAATCTTACATTACCAGCATCAAACTATCCCAAAGGTTCAACATGTTTTAATAATATGCATTTTATTGCTAGAAATGTGGTAAAAATGAAGAATGAGGGATTCCAAATCAAAATAAACAAATCTTCAAGTCACTTTAGAGTAGACAACGGTTAGAAAAGGGATAAGGTGCTGGAAATGAAGTTAGAAGAGATCATTTTAAAAAGTGGGAAATGACAAGCAAGTTTTTGTGGTGAGAAGAGTTTATTTTCGTGAAGCCACATTGAACAAAATGACACAGTGGAACCATTTTGTGTGGTCCTGTTCATATTTCCATTGGTTGGGCACTGTGCTGATTCCACCATATGCTTTGCAGCCAAATATGACAAAATGTGACTTTTAGCAAAATATGTATAAAGTATTGTTTATTATTTAAATTTCAAAACAAGTATTACATTCAGAATAAGAACCACATACTAGTTAAGCATTATGAAACACACCCTAAGTATGTATGGCCATAGCTTTAGTCTAAATTTCATTTTCTAAATCTTCTTTGGTGAAATAGTTCAATTTATAATATTACTTAATTCATTCAACCGCCCAGTATAACAAATACACTAAATTTCACTTTGATAATACACCATCCAACAACTAAAAGGGAAATTTGGATTATTGTAACATAATGTGATTTGGAAATGGAGAAAAATGGGAGAAGTCTTCAGACAAGTCTTTTTTACCTCCTAGCCAGTAGTTTAAACATCTTGGCCAGCAAATCTTTTCCCAGAAATACCAACACAAAATTAAGGATCCTCCTTAGAGTTTCCCTCCCTAGGTGGTAGGAAGAAGCAAGACTCTATTGTGTCAACTCTTGAATAATCAGGAATTAACCACAGTCAGTATTTTTATAAATCAATGCTTTTCTCACTTCTGAAAATTTCTCTGCATTTTCTCTTCATATATGGGAATCACCAGTTCTTTCTGTCCCTCCCGTCTCCTCTTCTACAACTTCTCATGAAGCAAATATTATATCTCCTCATTTAATTTTTAAATTAAAATTAGATTAATTTTAAATTAAAATCCATGCTTTAAACACTTTTCTTACTTTTTTCATTTTTTAAAAAATTCATTTATTCATGAGAGACACAGAGAGAGAGGCAGAGACACAGGCAGAGGGAGAAGCAGGCTCCCTGCAGTGAGCCTGATGTGGGACTTGATCCCAGGACCCCTGGACCATGACCTGAGCCAAAGGCAGATACTCAACCACTGAGCCACACAGGCGCCCCACTTTTTTTCATTTTTTATTTTCTGCATTCTTATGTTCTCAGATCTTTTAATTTACTAATCTTTCTTCAGTTGTGCCTAACATAACATAAACTTCTGTTTATCCATTGTTTTTTGCATTTCTAATGACTACATTTTTCATTTCTAAAAGTTCTCTTCAGTTATTTTTCAAATTTACATTTTCTTTAATGATAGAATCTTTTAAAATTGTTTTTTGTCCTTCTTTTGTGGCCTAAATTATTTAATTTCTTTTACAATATTATTTGATTCTTCTTTTTTTTTTTTCCTCACCATTTAAATCATGGGAGAACAACATTCCAGCCAGTGAGCAGATTGTGCTGAAGTGGGACCTACCCTCTCACTTCAAATACATACCTATGCTGAATAAAATAGCACAAACAAAATTAAATAGTTGAATTATAAATTTAAAAAAGAAATGTGCAGGTGCTAAAAATGAAGAAGGAACTTAAAGAAGACTGTATGGGTTGAATTACATCCTTCCCTAAATTCATATATTGAAGTTTTGATCCTCAGTACCTCAGAATATGGTCTGATTTGGAAATAGGTTCACTGCAAATATAAATGGTTAAGTTAGAATAAAGCCATATTAGAGTAGGGTGAGCCCCTAATCCAACATGATGGTATCTTTATAAGAAGGGGAAATTTGGACACACACACACAGGTGCAGAAAAATGTCATGTGAAAGTGAAGGCAAAGATTTGGAAGACATTCCTATACACCAAGGAACACCAAAGACTCCCAGCAAAACACCAAAACTTAGGTGAGAGGCATGAAATAGAATCTTTCTCATAGCCCTCAGAAGAACCAAACCTGCTAACACCTTGATCTCAGATTTCTAACCTCCAGAACAGTGAGATAATAAATTTTTGTTGTTTTAGCCACACAATTTTTTTTTTTTTTACTTTGCTACACGAGTCCCAGAAAACTAATACAAGTGGTGAGCTGAAGCCAAAGATATAGGGCTTACTGGGTAATCAGGACCAGTGATGAGCTTTACCATCCACGAGCTAGAGCTTTATGCCTGGGAACTGAAGGGGACTCAAGGGTAGATCCTGCGCCCCAGGAAGGTAAAGTTGAGCTACTGTGTAAGGCCAGGAATCTAGGAAGGCTTCTTTGTGGGTAAAAAGAGACTAGAGAAATTCCATTACTGAGCTAGAGAAATAAAAATGTATCTCCTAAAGTCTTGGGCAAAAACAGAGTCTACATATAAGATAATCTTACTACTTCCTTTCACATTTGGATGCCTTTCATTTCTTTTTCTTACTTAATGGCTCTGGCTGCAACTTTTATTATTATGTTAAATTGAAGCTTGCTTTATCTTAGAGGAAACATATTCAGCCTTTCACCTTGAGAATGATGTTCATGGTGAGTTTTCCAGATATTGTTTTTATCATGTTGGGGTAGTTTCCTTCTGTTCCTAGTTTGTTGAGGTTTTTTATTATGAAAGGGTGTTGAATTTTGTCAAATGCTTTTTCTGCCTTAATTGAGATGATCGGGGATCCCTGGGTGGCGCAGCGGTTTGGCGCCTGCCTTTGGCCCAGGGCGCGATCCTGGAGACCCTGGATCGAATCCCACATCGGGCTCCCGGTGCATGGAGCCTGCTTCTCCCTCTGCCTGTGTCTCTGCCTCTCTCTCTCTCTGTAACTATCATAAATAAATAAAAATTAAAAAAAAAAAAAAAAAAAAAAAAAAAAAAAAAAAAAAAAAATTGAGATGATCGTGAATTTTTCCTTCATTCTGTTAATGTTGTATATTACATTGGCTGATTTTTGTACGTTAAATCATCATTGGATGATTCATAATTCATTCCAGGAATAAATCCCACTTGGTCATGGTGTATAATCCCTCTAACACACTGTTTGAATTCAGTTTGTAAGTATTTTGCTGACAATTTTTGCATCGATGTTCATAAGAGATACTAGTCTGTACTTTTTTTCCTGTCATTGTTTGTCTGTGTGTGTGTTTCCTGTAGTTTCTTTATCTGGCTTTGTTATCAGGGTAATGTTGGCCTTACAGAATGAGTTAGGAAGTGTTTATTTCTCTTCAATATTTGGGAAAAGTTTGAGAAGGACTGGTGTTAGCTCTTCTTTAAATATTTGAAATAAATAAATAAATAAATAAATAAATAAATAAATAAATAAATAATATTTGATAGAATTCACCAAGGAAGCCCCCAGGTCCAGAGCTTTCCTTGTTAGGGGATCTTTGATTGCAGATTCAATTTCATTACTAGTTGTAGGTTTATTCAGATTTTCTAATTCTTCATTATTTAGTCTTGATAGGTTTTGTATTTTTAAGAATTTGTCCATTCCATCTAAGTTATGCAATTTGTTGGCATACAATCATTCATAGTGCTCTCTTATAATCCATTTAATTCTACAGAATCACGGGATCCCTGGGTGGCTCAGCGGTTTAGCACCTGCTTTTGGCCCAGGGCACGATCCTGGAGTCCCAGGATTGAGTCCCGTGTTGGGCTCCTGGCATGGAGCCTGCTTCTCTGTCTGCCTGTGTCTCTGCCTCTCTCTCTATATCTATCGTGAACAAATAAATAAAATATTTTAAAAATTCTACAGAATCAGAAGTAATGTCGCCACTTTCATTTTTTTAGTATTTTGAGTCTTCTCTCTCTTATATTCTTAGTCAATCTTTCTAAATGTTTGTCAATTTTGTTGATTATTTTGAAGAAAAATTTTTTTGTTTCATTGTTTTCTCTATTGCCTTTCTATTCTCTATTTCACTTATCCCTGCTCTAATTTTTATTTTCTTTCTTCTACTAACTTTCAGCTTAGTTTGCTCTTTTTTTAGTTCCTTAAGTTGTAAATGTTAATTTGAGACCTTCTTTGTTTTTTAGTATAAGTATTTACAACCATAAATTCTCCCTTAGCACTGCTTTCACTGCACCCCATAAGTTTTGGCATGTTGTCATTTTAATTTGTCTCTGTCTTAGTGTGCTTAGTGTGGGACACCATAACAAAATATCATAGTTTGGGTACATTAACAGAAATTTACTTTTGTCACAGTTCTGAAGACTGGAAGTCAAAGATCCAAGTACCAGGAGAGTTGATGTCTGATAAGAACTCTCCCCTTGAGTTGTATACTGCCATTGTCTCATCGTGTGCTCACATAAATTCTTGTGCATGTGGGACAAGGGAAAGAGGTAGTGGCAGAAAGAGCTCTCTGGTGTCTCTTCTAACAAGAACACTAATCCTACTGACTCAGGGTCTCACCATTATTACCTCATTTAACCTTAATTGCTTCCTTAAGGGTCCCATTTCCAAATGCAGCCACACTGGGAGTCAGGGCTTCAACATACGAATTTTGGGGAGACACATTCAGTCCATAACATTCTGCTCCTGGGCCAGGTGGCACCTTCAACATTTTGCTTAGAAATCTCTTCAGCTAAATATCCAATTTCATTGTTCACAAGTTCTATCTTTCACAAAATACTAGAACACAATTCAGCCAACTTCTTTGCCACTTTATAACACAGATCACCTTTCTTCCAATTTCCAATAACTGTTCTTCATTTCCATCCAAGACCTCACCAGAGTAGCCTTTAACATCCATATTTTTGCCAACATTCTATTCATGATTATTTTTTTAAATGGAGGCTTTCTCTCCAGCTCTCTTCTCTTTTTTAGGAGGCCCCACCAGAATCACCATTGACATCCATATTTTGACCAACAGTCTCTTCATGAAAATCTAGAATTTTTAAAGCACTTATCTCCAACAGCCTCCACCCAGTGCCCTTTCCAAAGCCACTTCCATATCTTTTGGTATTTGTTATATAGCAGCATACCTACTTCAGGGTACCAAATGCGTCTGCTCAGGCTGCTATAAGAAAATACCACAGACTGTGTGGCTCAAATAACAGAAATTCATTTTCTCACATTCTTAGAGGCTAGAATGATCAGGGTCCAGCAGGATTAAGTTTCCTGGCTTCAGTTCTCTTCTTTTTTTTTTTTTTTTTAATTTTTATTTATTTATGATAGTCACACAGAGAGAGAGAGGCAGAGACATAGGCAGAGGGAGAAGCAGGCTCCATGCACGGGGAGCCCGACGTGGGACTCGATCCTGGGTCTCCAGGATCGCGCCCTGGGCCAAAGGCAGGCGCTGAACCGCTGCGCCACCCAGGGATCCCCAGTTCTCTTCTTGATTGACAGATGTTCACTTTCTCAGTGTGTCTTCACATGGCTTCTCTTTGGTGGGTGTGTAGAGTCCTCTCTGGTGTTTCTTCTTCTAAGGAGACTGACCCTGGTAAATTAGGGCTACACATTTTTAAATTCATTTAACCTTAATTACTTCCTGAGGGACCTCATCTCCAAATATAGCCATACTGGGGGTTAAGTTTTCAATATATGAATTTTAGGGGGACATAAACATTCAGTCCATAACAGTTTCTAACTATTTGCTAATTCCCTTGTATCTTTTTCTTTGACCCACTGGTTGTTTAATTTTCATAAATTTGTGAATTTTCCAGTTTCCTTCTGTTATTGATTTCTAACATCATCCTGTTGTGCTCAAAGAAGATACTTTGTATATCTATATCTTAAAATCTATTTTAAATTTAAAATTCATGACCTAACATATGTCTATCCCAGAGACCATTCCATGTTCGCCTGAGAAGAAAGTGTATTCTTTTGTTATTGAGTAGAGTATCCTATATATGTCTATTAGATCTAGTTGGTTTATTCTGTTGTTCAAGTCCTCTAATTTTACTTATCTTCTATCTTGTTGTTCTGTCCATCATTGAGAATTGAGTATTAAAGTCTCCAACTATTATTGTAGAAATATCTTTCTCTCCCTTCAATTCTATCAATTTTTGCTAAATATAAAAATTTTGATGGTCTATTATTAGATGTATAAATGTTTATAATGGTTTTATCTTTACTGTATTAAACTTTTTATTAATATATAATGTCCTCCTCTGTCTCTTGTGATCTTTTTTGATTTAAAGTCTATTTTGTCCGATATTAGCATAACTACCTCTGCTCTCTTTTGGTTACTTTTTGCATGGAATATCTTTTTACATCCTTCCACTTTCAATTAATTTCTATCTTTGGATCTAAAATAAGCCTCTTGTAGACTGCATATAGTTGGATCTGTTTTGTTTTGTTTTTGAGAGAGAAAGAGAGAGCAAGTTGGGAGGTGCAGAGGAGAGGGAAAGAAAGAATCTCAAACAGGCTGCATACTTAGTGCAGAGTCTGACACAGGCCTTGATTTCATGACCCTCAGATCATGACCTGAGCCAAAATCAAGAGATGGACACTTAACTGACTGAGCTACTCAGGCACCCCTGGATCTGTTGTTTAAACCATTCTACCAATATCTGTCTTTTTATTGGAGAGTTTAATGTATTTACATTTAAAATAATCGTTGATAAGGAGGCACTTACTTCTGTCATTTTGTTATTTATTTTCTATATTTCTTACAGCTTTCTTATCCTTCGTTTCCTACATATGGTCTTTTTTCTATGTAGTTGGTTTTAGGGGAGTAAAATGTTTTAATTCCCTTCTAATTTTCTTTTATGTATATTCTATAACTATTTTTCATGTAGTTACCATGGAGATTACAGTTAATATCCCAAAGTTATAACACTGTAATTTGAATTTATACCAGATTAACTCCAAAAAGATACAAAAGCTCTGCCTTTTATATATTATCCCTATCTCTTTGGTTAATGATGTCACAAAATTATGTCTTTGTACATTATATGTCCAAGAATTTAAACTAATAATTGTTTTTAAAAATGCACTAGTCTCTTGAAATTATGTTAAAAACAAAACATGAGGTTATAAGTAAAAGTTACAGTAACACTAGCTTTTAAGCCAATAAAATTTTTAAAAGTATTAGTCTCATATAAGTCATGTGAAAAATAAAAAGTGGAGTTATAGACTACTGAGAACTTTATTTCTTCATACAGCTTCAAAGTATTATCTAATGTCCTTTTATTTCAATCTTCAGGACTCCCTCTAAGATTTCTTGTAGGGCAGGTCTAGTGGTAAGGAACTGTACCAGATTTTGTTTACTAAGGAATGTCCTAATTTCTCCCTTACTTCTGAGAAACAGATTTGCCGGATGTAAGATTCTTGGTTGACAGTTCTTTAACACTTTGAATATATTGGCCTACTGCCTTCTGGTTTCCTAAGTTTCTGGTGATAAATCTGCAAATAATCTTATTGAGGATCTCCTGTGTATGACCATTTGCTTTCCTCTTGTTGCTCTCAAGACTCTCTGTCTTTAACTTTTTGACAATTTGATTATGGTGTGTCTTGGTGTGGATCTCTTTTGATCATCCTACTTGGAATTCATTGAGCAACTTGGATGTTTATCTTCATGTCTTTCATCAAATTTTTTAGGTTTTCAGCCATTATTTCTTCAAATGATCTCCCCTTCCCTCTCTCTCTTTTCTTTCTAGGACTCCCACAATGTATAGTACAGTCCACTTGGTGGTGTCCCACAGGTTCCTTAGGCTCTCTTCACTTTTCTTATCTTTTCTTTTTCCTGTTCTTCACACTGGATAATTTCAGCTGTCCTATCTTCAAATTTGCTGAATCTTTCTTCTGCCTGTTCTACTCTTTGAATCCCTCTAGTGAATTTTCTACTTCAGTTATTATACTTCTCAACTATAGAACTTCTTTTTGGCTTCTTTTATGGTTTTCTATTTCTTCAGTGATATTTCCATTTTGTTCATACATTTTTCTTGAACTTTTTCCACATCTTCCTTTAATTCTTTGAGCATTATTGTGATACTTGTTTTGTCTAGTAGTTCCGCCTTCTGGTCTTCCTCAAGAATAGTTTCTATTTGTATTTCTTTCCTTTGAATGGGCAATATTACTTTCTTTCTTTATATGTCTTGAGATATTTTTGTTGAAAACTGGACATTTGAATCTAATAATGTGGTATCTCTTGAGATCAGATTCTCCTCTTCCTTCAAGGGTTTGCTGGTTTTGTTTGTTTGTTTTGATCCTTGTACACTATCTCCTTGCTGAGGATAACCCTGGGATATAAACAAGGTCTTTTCAGATCTTTTCTGAGCCTGCACCTCTTCTTAGGCATGTGCAATGACTTTCTCATTTCCCTTGGATCTGCAGCTGTTTTTGAATGTCCTAGTCTTTAATGTGCGGCTCCCAAAAGGGGGAAAAGGAAGAGGTAAATGAAAGGGGGTGCCAGCTCATCAAAGCCCCTGGAAGTCACTTGAGCCAGGCAGAGAAAGGCTTATAACAATGGAGAGGAATGGTGCAACAATGGCTGGCCACTTCTGCATCTGCACTTCCATGAGTAAAAGCAGGAATCAGAACTAAATACCAGACTTTCAATATTTAAAGGACAGAGTCCTTAATGCCCACCCTGGCTCCCGTAAGTTGCATGTAAGCCACTATAGGATCATGTACCAAGCTGCCTGCCTTGGCCTAGGGAGTGGAAGATAGGGGAGCTACCTCTGTGCTAAGAGTTAAAATTAATTGAAATGAAATGTCCAAGTCTTTCTTTGGAAGCTGCAAGCCTTTAATAGACTCTAGGGTTCCAAAATAGTTACACCAGACAGATTTTGTAGTGTGATTATTGTCTAGGTGAAAAGAGAGATTCCTGGTGCTTCCTACTTCATCATTCCAGAATCCTCCTGCCCCGCTAAATATTTTTAAGAAATGGAGTCTGCAAATATCAACATTGCTGTGAACTGAAGTCTTTTCTTTCTTTTAAAGTGGAAAGAAAGAAAAAGAGAGAAAGAAAGAAAGAAAGAAAGAAAGAAAGAAAGAAAGAAAGAGAGAGAGAAAGAAAGAAAAAGAAAGAAAGAAAGAAAGAAAGAAAGAAAGAAAGAAAGAAAGAAAGGAAGAAAGAAAAAGAAAAAGAAAGAAAGAAAGAAAAAGTTAACATAACCACCTGTTTCTGCTTGGAAGAAATTCTGGAGTGCTAATGCATTTATATAGAATACTGCCTCATGACATCATAGAAAAAACATGGTCTGACATCACATGACTCCCATAACATACAAATATTATTCTTTTTTTTAGAATGAATATTATTCTTAATGATGCCAAGATTTTGTTCAAGATGTGGAGTTAAAGGAAAGAAATGAGATCTTTAAGTAAGAGAAACTTATATACATGTAAAATCTGGACTCTGAGAGAGCTGAATTCATGCTATATATTGGAACACAAATGAAACATAATTTATTCCTTCCTCCCTTTCCTTCCTTCCTTCCCTCCACTCTTCCTTTCTCTCCTTCCTTCCATCATTAAAGAAAGTTATTATATACCATCATGTACCAAGCACTGTTTTAAGACACTAAATAAGCAATGAACACAAAGAGTCTCTTTTTTTTTTCTTTTTAAGATTTATTTATTTATGAGAGACACAGAGAGAGAGGCAGAGAGAGAGAAGCAGGCTCCATGCAGGGAGCCTGACATGGGACTCGATCCAGGGTCTCCAGGATCATGCCCTGGGCCAAAGGCAGGCGCCAAACTGCTGAGCCATCCACGTGTCCCAACAGAGTCTCTTCTTAATGGAGTTTACACTTAGACAAAAAATTGTAGACATGACAAATAAATTATATGGTATGTTCAAAGGTGGTAAGTGCTATGGAGAAAAAATATAAAGTGGGAAAAGGAATGAAGAGTGTCAGGGTGGTAAAAGCACTGCCATTTCTTCTGTAGTGTTTAGGGAAACTCTCACTGCAGTAAATCATCTAATATATTTGAATCATAGTCAGTTCTGTCAGTAGTTAAACCTTCCTTTCAATCAGTTAATATACAATATCCAAATTAGCCTAACTTTCTCCACCTGGAGAATCTTTTGATCTTTTTCCTTATTAAATTAAAATGTACCAAAATGCTGTGCTTATTGCTGAGTGGGTCAGGCAGTTTGATGTAAAAAAAAAAAAAAAAAAAAAAAACCTGAATAAATACTTCTCCACTCCCACCCCAGAGGTGTATGCAATTATTAGAGTGATTCTTTAAAGGACTTGTTAAAATGCCAAAATAGTGCCACAGAAAACATGTGAAATAAAGATTTAAGTTTTCTTTATGAAAAAAAAGTGTTTAACAAGGGTTTATGGGGTTTTATAAAAACACCTTAACACCTTACAGACCTAAGGGGGAAAAAGCTCTATTTAAGTATCATGCACCAATAGCAGACCACCCAATGCTGATGACTAGAAGCTCCAAACAGACCCATCCTTGGGAGCCTACGTGGAGACCCTAATTTTATGGTCATTTTAATTGTATTTGGGTTATTACCTCATGCCCTAGCAAACACCTACAGTATTTAATAAAAATGAGCACAGAACACTGTTCTAGTTAAAGTATGTACCAAAATCATAAACTAAGTATGCTTCATCATAAATTAACTGGGTGTTTAGTGTTTCTTTGCCTTTAAGTTATATTTATTTTTCTTATAACATGCTATGCTTCACTATATACCAAATCGATGTTAATTGACTTAGCATTTAGACACGCTCTTCTATCTCTAGCTCATATACCCATAAACACACCTGCTCTACATATTATGAAGTGATAAATACTGTTAATCAACTCTCCAGATATTCAAGAGAATAACTACATTAGATCACTGGAGCTGAAAAGCAAATCTTGAAAAGAAAAAGAAAACTCATTTTGTATTTGCCTAGAGTCTAGCTACTACTTACAACAAAGTTGAGTCAGATATAAAAAGTTGTGACCTTCCTCTGCAAAACAAAAGGAACTCTCTTGAAAAACTCCATACCATCATTTTGTATTTGTGTATAGTATAAAAAAATGGATTCTTAGTTTCTTGCTTCAGTGCTCTGTAGAAAAAATAGATGAGGGCAACATATAGAATTTAGAATTGACGTTCTTTACTGCCACAACTGTCGAACTAGATATTCCAAGATAAAACCCTTAATTACCAAATTTGTAGCTCCTTCTATTTCTTTACCTGGTCATTCCATAGCCCATCAAATTTAGATCTGCACAATCCTCCCCCTACAACATTACACTAAAGTAGTTCTTGTTTAAGTCTCCTGAAATCTAATTGCCAACATTGCTGGTCTTTTTTTCAGTCCTTGGTTGATTTGACTTCTCTGTAACTTCTACCTTATAGAGTACTTCTGCCTCCATGAAACTCTCTCTGACTTGGGCTTTCACACCACCAGCATGATGGTTCCCATCCTCCAGTCTTAGAACTTCTTCTGTCTCCTTCACTGGCTTCTTTTCTCTGAACATCTTTTAATTACAGATGACCCTATATCATCCTATACAGTCTTCTCTTTTCACTCTACAAACAGCCTTTGAGTGATTCTATCAATTCTATTGATCTTAATCTACTGACTGTATGGTAATAATTCAAAGTGAATGCATGATGTCCCCTTCTCCAAGAAAAACAGATTCTTTCCTCCATGTCCCGTATTTCAGGAAAGGAAGATGTTATTTAAGAGATGCTGGTGCCAGAAACCTAGATGTCCTTTACCTCTCATGTAGGGTTACCAGATATAGCAATTAAAATATAGGACTTTCAACTAAATTTTAATTTCAAGTAAACAATGAATACTTTTTCAGGATTAATATTTCCCAAATACTGAAGTTTAACTGAGCACACTGTATTTTATCTTGCAATCTGATCAAACAATTTCCCATTGCCTCTATCCTAGACCTACCCACCATTGTCTATTGCTTAGATCTCTAAAATAGCCTTCTAGTCAGACTCCTTGAATGCTTCATGACCCCTTAAAATCCATTTTCTACACAGTAAATATAATGATCTTAAAAAAAAACTGAATTAGAAAAACAAACATGAATTGTATCATGATATTCATCTTCTTATCTACCATCAACAAATCCCTTACTACTATCACCTCTGCCTATCTCTCTAGCCTATACTTTAGTGATTCAATCTAGTTTATTATGTTTTGGCTACAATTATCTTATTTCAATTCTTAAAATTCTTGTAGAGCCTATCTGCCTTCATACATACTACTATTTCCACTGCCCTGGACTTTACAGACCACTGATAACAAAATTTGTAATGTATTGAGGTGAAATTTGCATAAAAGAAATTTAATCATTTTAAAGTGAACAATTCAGAGAAATTTAGGATAGTCACAACATTGTGCAACCTCTACTTCTATAATGTTGCAAAACATTTCCATCACACCAGAGTAAAACCTTTTACTCATTAAGCAGTTTCTTCCCATTCCCACCTCTCCTTAGCTCCTGGAACAACAAACTACTCTCTGTCTCCATGGACTTGCGTATTTTAGATACTTCGTATAAATGGAATCATATAATATGTGGTATCATGTGTCTGGCTTCTCTCATTTAGCATAATGTTTGGGAGGGTCATTCATATTATGGGATGTATCAGTTCTTCATTACTTTTTGTGGCTGAATGATATTCCATTGTGTGTATTTGTTTGGATAACAACCCATTATTTGTTTATCCACTCACTGTTGATGGACTGTTGGGCCACCTCCATCTTTTGGCTATTTTGAATAGTGTTGCTAAAAACATGCTGGTACATGTACTTTTTTGACTACCTGTTTTCAGTTCTTTTGGGTATATATCTAAGCATGGAAATGTGAATCATATGGTAACTCTGTAGCTTAACTCATAACTTTTTGAAGAACCACTAAACTGTTTTCCATAGCAGCTGAACCATTTCATATTCCCATTAGCAATGTATGAGGGTTCAAATTTCTCCACACCCTCAACACACTTATCTGACATTTCGATTATAGCCATCCTAGTGGGTATGAGGTGTGTCTCATATGGTTTTGATTTACACTTCCCAATGACTAATGATTTTGAGCATCATTCATATACACAAAGGGAGAACATATAAAGCTTCTTGCCTGTTTGTATATCTGCTTTGGAGAAATGTCTATTCAAGTCCTTTGCCCATTTTTTAAACTGGGTTGCTTATCTTTTTGCTGTTAAATTATAGAGTTGTTTATATATTCTAGATATTAAACTCTTGTCAGATATGTATTTGCACATATTTTCTTCCACTGTATAGCTGTCTTTCCACTTTCTTGATAATGCCATTTGATCCACAAAAGCTTTTGATTTTAATGGTCTCGTTTTTTTAATGAGGTAATTATTTTTATTTTTTTATTTGAGACCTAGAGAGAGCACAAGTGGGGGGAGGGGTAGAGGGAGAGAAGATCCAAGCCTACTCCTGCTGACTCTGGAGCCTGATGCAGGGCTTGATCTCACAAGCTATGAGAGCAAAAGCTGAGTGGTAACCAAGAGTTGAATGCTTAACCAACTGAGACACCCAGGCACCCCTTTAATGAAGTCTAATTTATCTATTTCTTCTTTTGTTGCTTATGCTTTCAGTGTCATATCTGAGAATCAATTATCAAATCCATGGTCATGAAGATTTGCCCCTACATTTATTTCTAAGAGTTTTATGGTTTTAGCTCTTATATTCATAAGGCCATTGATCCATTTTGGGTTAGTTTTTTATATATGATGGGAGGTAAAAGTCCAACTTGACTCTTTTACATGTGGATATCCAGATGTCCAGCACTATAACAGAATTTTCCCCCATCCTCTTCTCCGCCTCCTCCCACCTCCCCTTTCCACCCCCTATATATGTTTCAGGGCTTAAATGTTACCTTCCTTGTATACCTGCTCCCTCCCTCTCAGAATAGATGCTATTCTATTATTTAGATATTTAATAGAAATTATTCTATTATCCCTATTATAGGCCAACATTTCACCATGTGCTTAGTTTCTGTCCTCTGCTACATTATAAGCTCCAGAAGGTAAAGACTATGTCTGTCTGATTCATCCCTACATCCCCATTACCTACCATGGTGCCTGCCATATATATTTGTTGAATTAATAAATTTTTGTTGCATCACCCACTTCCCACAATTTATCTCCAACCCAGGTCCCCAAGCCTCTTCTCAATCACACTTAAGGATTCTTTATTTAATGAATAGAAAATCTTTCTCTTATTTCGAAGTTTCTTGTCTAAAATGATTTATGCCCATTCTTTGCCCATTCCTTCAAAACATGCTCAAATGTCACTTCCATAAAGACTTACCTGACTTCTATAGCTACTTATTCACTTCTTTATAGCACCTCGAAGCTATTTCTATAATAGCACTTAATATATTATAGTTGACTGTTAGAGATCTGGTCTTATACTATGGTATAAACTCTTCAATGGGAGGGAACAAATATCATTTTCTTTCTTTCAGTGTCTTACACAGTGCCAGATACATAGTAGGATTCCAAAAAATATTTGTTAAATAATTAGAAAAATGAATATGTGATTGATGAAAAAAACATGAATCAGAGTAATTATTATTTTTCTGTGTTTCCATAAGTGCAAAGACCTGAAAGTTACCTTAGAAATAGCTCGGTTTCCATCATAATCAACAGACCATTTGTAGACCTACTCTTCAAATTTGCTGTGTAAATTATATAGAAATCAAATTCCTGGGTCAGTGAGCTTAGGAAATAAATCAGTAATGAACTTTTTTTGAAATTTCCTAGATGCTTAGTACTGTGCTGTGTGCTATGGGACAAAGAAAAGAAAGATAAGGCATGATCTTTGCCCTTATAACTTAGATTAGTGGAAAAGATGAACCAAAATGAAATGATTAATGAATTATATAACAATTAATGGACAATATAAGAATATAGCTAAGAACTAGCTCACATATTAACACTATAAATGCAATGGAATTCAGAAATAAACAAATCAGCTTTTTAATCTAAGAAAACATTATTGCATACTTAATACTGTAACAGGCTCTGTGCTAGATGCTAAGATATAGACCTAAATAAGACACCCCTTTCTTAGTCAAAAACTCCTTTGAGTGTCTAAGTAAAATTATGGATACTCTCTCTAGGAAAACGCATATATGTTAAACATACAGACACACAAACACACACTCACAACAACATTGTAAACAATATTAGGAGATCATGAATCAAAAAATGTCTGATCTGGAGGATTTGTCTAGGGAATATCAAATGATTAAAGGCTGGAAGAAATTAAGCTTCTTCGATTTTTTTTTCTTTCTTTCAGAGTGCTTTGCTGGAGTGATGTTTAAAAGCAAAATATTTATTATTAGTAGAAATAACAGCAAAAAAAGATTGAAGGATTGGTGAACAATTTATACTCCATGAAGAAGTTATATTTTATCCAAAGAAGGACACTTCAGCTGACAACTGCCACCCAAATGTGGGCTCAGCAATGCCTGATTTTGAAACTTTTCAAGAAAAGTCATAAATTCAGATTTTATGTGAATCCTTCTGGTTTTTAAATGTTGGTGCTGTGAAAGAGACTCTTCTGTGCCTCTTCAACACCCATTCTCCCCTCCTTTCTTACTAACAGAAACCCAATTTTATTGTAGCCACACTGTCCCAATTAAAAGTTGACACTTCCTGGCTTCATTTGTTGATGGGGCAGCCAGTGAAATGTCAGCAGAGTTGTCAGGTGACTTCTAGAGAGGGTTGAGTCACTTGGAACAGATGCTCCTTTTGCCCGTATTCCTTTCTACCTTCTTCCAGCCTGAAATTGGACATGATGGCTGGAGCTCTGAGTTCATGACATGACTTTGAAAATAAAAGCTATGAGTTAGAGATGGTAAAGCACAAACATGGGTGATGTCTAGGTCCTTGATGACTGTGACATTTCCATTCCACCCTGACTGCCTACTTCCAAACTTCTTTTACATAATAGAAAAATGGAAAAATTAACCATTATCTTGTTTCAAATATTGTTTGGAGAAAGGGTGTTTGTTTTATGTAGCTAAATAAATTCTATTATTTCATATTTTCTTTTTAAATACAAAGTAAAATATATCTGTGGTCTATATCTTGCTAACAAGTCACCTATTTATGACCCCTTGTTGGGGACACAGAAAGCACACTAAAAGTTAATGTTATGTATGTACATGCATATATTTCCTAGCCCTGTCCACTGATAGGCCTAGATACAATCACACTGCAGTAGAAATGAACATATCACGTATCCAGATCTTGATTTTCAAATGTCATTCTCCTCATGGCAATAGAAAGAACCAGAACATTGGAGAGAAATAGCTGATTCCACTACTAGAGCAGGGGAAATACAGGATGAGCTGGAAATTTCCTGCCAGAAAGTAAAGAAGTAATAACAACAACCACAAGATGATGTGGGCATGTTGAAAGGACACAGGAGCCAATCTCTCTGGAGGCAATCTGATGGCTCAGTATGGGGCAATTTGAACAAGAAAATAAATTATGATAGTAATAGATTGTAATCCATAGAATAAAGTAAACATTCACAAGTCCATATTAATATAAATAATTGAATAAATAAGTAAATGTGGAAGAAGAGACTGAGGTAGGGCTCGATCTCACCATCTTGAGATTACGGCCTGAGCAGAAACCAAGAGTTGGACACTTAACCAACTGAGCCATCCAGATGCCCTGAGATAGCTTTCTTACAGCAGAATTCCAACTAATAAATGTACATTGAATGATGGAAATAAGAATTAGCATTTGGTAATACCTGAGTTAATATTTATTGCAGGCTAGAAAAATCAATGGATTAAAAAATTAGTAAGCAAAAGTATGGTAAAAAAAAAAAAAAAAAACCCCAGGATATTACATGGTCTCAATATATCTTTCTACAAAATACTTATTAATCACAAAGGGGAAATACTAACTTTAAGTGCAAAATCTTGCAGACACTTTCTCAACCAAGTGATCAAAAATAACATTATCTACAATGAGACAAATCAACATCACACACTTCCTGATATGATGCCTGAGAAGGATATTACATCACTTTGGTGGTATTCTTGCCAAGAAGGCATAATTCAACATGCATGTTTCAACATGAGGAAACATCAGACAAATCTAAATCAAAAGACATTCTACGAAAATAATGGCCAGAACTCTTCAAAAGTGTCAAAGTCACGAGCAACAAATGATACCTGAAGAACTATCTCAGGTTAGAGGAAATTAAAGTGATATGCTAATTAAATGCAATGCAAAATCTTGGATTGGATCTTGGACCATAAAAAGGACTTGAGTGGGACAAATGGCAAGATTTGAATGAAGTCTGTAAATTAGTTAATAATATTGTTTCAATGTTAACTTGCTGGCTTTGATTATTGTATCATGGCTATAGCATACTAATATTTGGTTAAGCTGAACAAAGGGCACATGGAAATATTTTTGTAACTTTTTTGGAACTCTGAAATTATTTCAAAAGAAAAAGTTAAAAAAAACTAACAGGTGTGATACTGAGATATAAAAAGAAATATATATTTTGGTCTTTGTCCCTGTTTTCGATTTATAGCTTCTGTATCCCTTGGAACCTCCCAAATGATGTGTCTTTTTGTATGCTAAGAAAATAACTGGTGAAAAAAAAAAAAAAACAACTGGTGGTGGGAGCACTTGAATAGCTCAGGATGGGGGCTGGTTGCTAGAGAAACCAACCATCTGATTAGAGGGTTGGGTCTTTCAGTCCCACCTACAGATCTCTGGGGGAGGGAGGAGCTGGAGTTAACCACTGACAGCCAATGATTTAATCAGTCATGCCTACTTAATAAAGCCCCCATTAAAAACCCTGACCATACAGTTTAGAGAACTTCCAGGTTCCTGAACTTGGGAGGGTGGCAAGCTCAAAGGGCATGGAAGCATTGAATACCTTGTCTCATGCATCTTTTCCAACTAGTTGCTCTTGAGTTGTATCTTCTTATGATAAATCAGTAGCCTACTAAGTTAAGCACATTTTCTGAGTTCTCTTGAGCCTTTCCGGCAAATTATCAAACCTGAGGAAGGGATTATGGAAACCTCTGATGTATAGCTTTTTGGTCAGATGCATAGGTAACCATCTAGATTTGCAATTGGCATCTTACGTGGGGGGCAGTCTTGTGGACCAGAGCCCTTTAACATATGGGGTTTACACTAACTCCAGGTAGTTAATGTCATAATCGAATTATAATAGGACATCTTAGTTGGTATGCTGAGTTGGAGAATTTCTTGGTGTACAAAACCCACAGGTTGGGTGTCAGAAATGGCTATGTGAGTAGAAGAAATAGTTTTTCCTCTAATAGGTTAATGGTTATGATAACATATTATTCCTTTTTTTTTTGATAACATATTATCCCTTATGTCAACACTATGCTCTTCATGTCTAATAGAGTTGGCTATCTGTGTCACAGAATATTTCTAGAAAAAAAGTTTTCAATTCATTTTTAAGTAGAACACTGACAGTGGGTACCTCTGAGTTACCAGTGTTATCTTGTAGTGACAACCTCAGACCTATATATGAAATACCCTGAAATAGCATTCGGTATGTTTTGAGGTGGGCAGTAGTACAATAGAAGTGGCATCTAAGAAAAATCTACATGGCAGATGGTAAGACAGAAAGATTAGAAAGGAAGAGGGGCATAGCCAGGTAATAGACTATGATCTAAATGAGAGTGGAGGAGGATATGAACTCTGGTTGGCAGTCAGCATAGAGGGCAGGTATTAAAGTTGTTCACATTTTAAAGTTCGGAATTTGAAATCTGAAAAACAAGGAAGGAGCCACAGATGCTAGTTATCATGGAAAACAGTAGCATCTTGATAGAAATAAAGAAATTGGGAGGGACATATGATGAACCCAATTTTGGCCATGTTGAACTTTAAGTAGTGACAGAACATTTGGAGATATGAGGCTGGAACTCAGAAAAGAGATTCAAGCTGGAAGTACATTTGGGTGTCACCAGCAGAAATGTTAACTGCTGAAATCATTAGAATGCATGATCTCTTTGACGGAAAAATCGCAATAAAGAAAATCGGAGAAATGGGGGCTACGAAGGGGAAGAATAAAAATAGGCCCTTCTCAGACTTCTAGGCCCAATTATTAACAGAAAATGGGCCACTTCAGTTTTAAAATTACAGCAAGCAAATTTTGTGATAGTACCTGCTTCTCAATGATCCTCCATCTCTGAGAAGGGCTTATGGCCACAGGGATGGAGTCCAGTGCCCACGCTGCCTCATGACTCCGCACCTTGGGTACTGATGAAAATAATAGAAACCCGGTACAAGGAAAAATTTATCCCTCTCCCTCCCTCCCTCTCTTTCTCCCTCCCTGGCATTTAAAACTTGGAATGTAAAGATATTGCTACTGGGAGTCAAGTTTATGGGAAAGTCCCATAGAAAAAGTCAACCAAGTCTTATCTCTAAAGTCTCTGAAGCTTAATCCCTGAGGTTTGGTTTTCAATTCTCCATAACACACCAGTCCCTTTTCAACAAATGCCATCACTCCTTTTTCTCCTTTCAGGGACCAGAAATCAATTTCCATTGTTTTGAACAAAACAATTAATACCATTGGTCTTTCCATTCAGGCTGTTACAACAAAATACCAGAGACAAGAGAGCTTATAAACAATAGAAATGCATTTCTCTTACATCTGAAGGCTGGGAAGTCTAGGATCGAGGCCCTGGCAGATTTGATGTCTAGTGAGAACTCATTTCCTGGTTCACAGACAAAAGGTTCAGCCCTCATGACCTAATTATCTCTCAAAGACCCTTCTCTGAACACCCTAACACTGAAGATTAGGTTTCAACATACGAGTTTGCGCAGAGGTGGGGAAGGATGGGGACCAAACACCATAACAATCACAAACATTTAATGACCATTCCCTCCGTGCTACTCAAATTTTAGTGTGGATATGAATCACCCAGGCATCTTTGAAAATGTAGATTCTGATTCATTGGGCCTGAGGTAGAGTATGAGATTCTACATTTCTAACCAGCTTCCAGATGATGCCATTATTGCTGATCTAAAGACACACTTGAAGTAGCAAAGCACCATATGACACGAGCTCTGTCCTCAAGGAAAATGCATAGTCTGGCAAGGCAGACAAGCCATATGCCAGTGAGATGAATAATTTAGGATATCACTGTGCAGCATAAAGTATGCTGGGGTGATTTTAGACTTGGCTGTGTTTAAACCCACCGTGTTTAAACTTGCAAATCACTGAATCAAACTGGACCTCAGTTTCTCCATCTGTAAAATGAGAGTGACAGGATGACTATGTCCTTCTCAACTGTTAAATTCAATCTGTGATTAAAATTAAGATTATTTATACAAACAGGGATAATACCAACTCAGACAATTATCCATATAATATCCATTCTATGTGTATAATAAGAGAAGAGTCATTCTCATAAAAATATACATTTAATGATTTCAAAAATGTACACAAAATAGTGGAAAATCAGTTTCATTAATAATGTATATAATATTGTCTCATTTTAAATTATCTTTGAATTCCTGGTTAATTCTAACTTTTCCTCCTTACCTGTATTTTCTACTATCAATAGGTATATTTTTAAAAGAAACCCCAAATCTATTCACCCATCCTTGTGAATCCCTGACTGTCCCAACCCTTCCCAACTGCTCCTCACCTGAGCCCTGTGCTGGGAATGGTTCAGTCTGTCAATATGTATGAAGCTTCTTTTCATGACTGAGCAGAATCTGGAATTAGTTTGTCCAATGTTCCTGGAGGTACATTGAGACCCCCAGGAATTGAACTACCATTTCATCTGACTGGCCTCCTGCCCAGCTTCTGGTTTTCACCCTAGTTCCCTGTTGGGATAGGAGCCCAGCCCTGAACCCCAGCCAAAAAAGCTGTAGCCCTCGCTCTACTTAATTCTTGCCAGCCCAGGAGACAAACCCTGCTAGGGGTACCACCACCACTCCCAGCCCAGCTTCCCCAGTTGCTAGATTGTCTGTTTTAGCCCAGGAAGACCTCCCAGAATTGCTGCTCAGATAACAGCTCAGATAATGGGATATCCAGCAAAACCTGAGAAATTCTCCCCCAGGCCTAACACATTAACCTGCCAAAAAGCCTTTACAAATGACTTCTTTACATTCACAAGTAGACCGACTAGAAATACAGCAACACATTTTGCAGGCTAATTCACTGTACTGACAAAAATAGCAGCTATAGTTGAAAAGGTGAAATGTATTTGCCATTCAGTCATGGTAGGAGCACACACATTAACACATAATTCTGTGCTTGCATTATTGAATGGTTTGTGATCATATAACATCTTTGGGGCTTAGTCTCCTCATCTGTAAACTGATTGGACAACTCTCAAGTCTGTTCAATTAAAATTCTAGACAGATTTCTTTTTACCAAGCAATTATATTCACTTTTAGACCCATTCTGTTTCTCCTATAGTATTCTTATTGCTAAGTATAGCCATGATGTCACATGATTTAAAAAAAATAAATAGGATAGATCAAGGCTTTATTTTTAGACATTTTCACAAAGGGGTTTTCAGTAAATGAACTTTCTAGTGGAAGAGAGAACCTGAAAAACATCAGCCTCCAGACATCAGCAGCTGCTCTGCTCAGGGCAGGATCCTCCTTGCCCAAGTGGTGAGGTGGAGGTGTGTATTTCCCTACCTTTATTAGCTTATTCTGCTGCCTCCTGTGGAAGCACACATTCTACAAAATCATCAAATTCTATCTTGCACCGTTGCTCTGCACAGATACCACCAATTCCACGTGCACATTCTATCCATTCTTTTTCAAAAGAAATAGGATCAAATTCCATCGACCTGTGTGGAGGCCGAGAAAATTAAGGCCATTCCACCTCAAGTTTAGCATTAGCACAAGTACAACCATCTCAGGCCCCTGTGAATAAGAGCTGAACTTTACAGGAAGAAACCACTCCCCCACTCTAGTCAAGCCACCGGCTCATATAGGAATGCGGGACCCCCAACCGCTGAAGAATGTAAACCCTGCCCTTTGCCTGCCAATTCTGACCAGAATAACAGGCTAGTTCAAACGGACCCTATAGGATGAATTATAATTCAATTGGCCACCTGCATGTGGACTGACATGACCATGTAACTTTCTGTATGTGTTACAATCCCCATTGGCCACTGGCCCCTATAAAACTGCTACACCTCTTAACCTCAGTGTCCAAGCCCCTGCTCCGTTGTGTCAGGTATACTTGGACTCAAGCTTGAGCTTGCTAATAAATCCTCATGTACTTGCATCGGTGTCGGCTCCTTGGCGGTTTCTCGGATTCGCAATCTTGGGCACAATACCTGGAATCTGGTCAGGCCGCTCAGCACTTTGGATTGTCATCCAATGAGCCAAGTTAAGGGCCAGCCTTTTCTGCACATCAAAGAAAGGCATGGCATCCCACCATGGTGCTCTTGTCTCCTCACTGGCCACCGCTACTGGATGATCTCTCAATAGTTAGTTTTTAGTCATAGGAAAAAAACATGTGAGTTTTTTTCCTATGACTTCTTTGAAGACAGAGCTTTTGTTTTACTTGGTCCTTGTAGCTGAGTTTCCTTTTTTTTTTTTTTTTTTTTTAATTTTTTTTATTTATTTATGATAGTCACAGAGAGAGAGAGAGAGAGAGGCAGAGACACAGGCAGAGGGAGAAGCAGGCTCCATGCACCGGGAGCCCGACGTGGGATTCGATCCCGGGTCTCCAGGATCGTGGCCTGGGCCAAAGGCAGGCGCTAAACCGCTGCGCCACCCAGGGATCCCTGTAGCTGAGTTTCTTACACGGTTATGAGCTCGCAGTAGGCTTCAGTAAACAGAGTGAACTGCAAACATGAATAACTAAGTCACAAGACAACACCCACAATACTACACACTTAAGCAAAATTTGTGAAATAAGTTTTCTTTATAGTTCTTAACAGTTCCTGACAACCCGAAAAAGTCATTTTTAGATAAAATTAGTCATGTTTAACTTCATCAGAGCAACCTTAAGATCTTTTGGCTGTTTGATAGTAAGAAAATGGAGGGGGGAGCAATTATTTGATGAATTAATAGGGTCTACCTTCCTCAAAGAGAACTTAGGGTTTCTCACAATGACCCACAATGGCCCACAATGACCCAAAAGAGGTGGGAATTGGCAAACCTCACCTGACTGCTGCCCAGAAGCCCTGAATCTTCCTGCCCAGAAAGAAAACAGCTCACATGAATTTGCATAAGAACAGAAGCACCAAGCCACTCTGGAAAACACTATGAAGGTTCCCCAAGAAATTAAAAATAGAGCTACCCTATGATCCAGCAATTGCACTACTGGGTATTTATCCCAAAGATACTGATGTAGTGAAACGACAGGACACCTGCACCCCAATGTTCACAGCAGCAATGTCCACAATAGCCAAACTGTGGAGGGAGTCACAATGTCCTTCAACAGATGAATGGAAAAAGAAGATGTGGTCTATATATACAATGGAATATCACTTAGCCATCAGAAAGGACGAATACCCACCATTTACATTGACATGGATGGAATTAGAGGGTATTATGAGAAGTGAAAAAAGTCAGTCGGAGAAAGACAATTACCATATAGTTTCACTCATATGTGGAATATAAGAAACAGTGGAAGGAACCATAAAGGAAGGGGGTAAACTGAGTGGGGAAAATGAGAAAAGAAGACAAACCATGAGAGATTCCTGACTCTGGGAAACAAAGGGTTACAGAAGGGGAGGTGGTGGGGAGATAGGGTGACTGGGTGATGGGCATTAAGGAGGACACTTGATGAACACTGGGTGTTACACTATATGTTGGCAAATTGAATTTAAACAAAAATTAGGGATGCCCGGGTGGCTCAGGGGTTGAGCGCCTGCCTTCGGCCCAGAGAGTGATCCTGGAGACCCAGGATCGAGTCCCACATCGGGCTCCCTGTATGGGGCCTGCTTCTCCCTCTGCCTGTGTCTCTGCCTCTCTTTCTGTGTGTCTGTCATGAATAAATAAATAAAATCATAAATAAATAATGAAAATTAAAAAAAAAAAAAAACTGAAGCACCAGGACATCAAGGCAAATGATTAAAGTGTTAGGCTAGCGAGGAAGCTAGAACTAGGCTGTAGTAATTTAATTCCTGATGAATTAACCTCAAAATGTCTTTGGGTCACTTGAATAATATTTGGTAAAATATGTGAATATTCATTTTTCTTCCTTACCTCTAGTAGAGAAAAAGTGCCTTGAGAGCCTCACAGAAAGGAGAGTTGTTAAAAAACTAAGTTTCAGAAAAAGATAAAATCATGGCTCCCGTGCAGCTATTAAAATGAACATGAGTCAAAGAATTTCTTTTAAACCATATGATATGAGGGCACCAGGGAGATGTTATAAGCCAGTTCCAAGGAAAAGTCAACGCAGCACAAATTCATATGGTGTAAAGGAACATTGCACATAGGGCAAAACTAGCTTTTCTGCATGAGGGAGGAAGTAAATTAAAAGTATTGCTGGATCAGACATAATATCTGTATCTATTAGCTCCCTACGACTAACACAGTAGTAGAATAGCTCGAAGACAATGCACTGGGGCTAGAATTCCATCATTTGGAAGGGTATGCTCTGGATAAATTTAGCTTTCCATTGAAACACAAAAGTTTTTCTACAGAGTTTACTTGACCTTCGGCCCTAACAGCTTTCTTTAACCTAACAGGTGTTTCAGCCATGCTTTGGCAAGAAAATTGCTGTCATTTCATAAGTGAATTCTCTACTGGTATCTGAGATGCCAATATTTCATAGTGCTTATTAAAATAATGCCACACATGTAGCAGAACAAACCTTACATTTTTAAAATTCCTAGAAACCTGACATTCCCTACTAGGTGAACAGAGAATTCTACCTCTGTGCAGGAATAGGACACAGGGTTTTCCTAATAAGCAAGGCCAAATTATTTTCTCAAAATGCAACAATGACTCTGCTCAAATACTCCGGGGTGTATTCAATTGACACCGAGGGTCCTGTGCTATGAACTATGGAAGACAATCTGGGCATGAGGAAGTTTGAAAGCTGGTGTTACCTAATACCAGGCTTCACTGGTATTTGCAGCAACTGCTTCAGGAGTAGCGCTTCCCTGATGGGCCCACAGTATTTCCATAGCTTTAGAACTGTTCTCCCTGGTATCTGTGCTCCTTTATGTCAGCTGCCCAACTGGCAGAAACAAAGGTACAGCCCTGCAAGGAAGACTCTAGATGCAAAGGCAGGACTAGATTCAGAAGCTGAAGCCTTCTTCCCTCTGCCACCATCCCCTGACAAGAATGACCTCACCCTCGGCCATCCTCCCCCTTCACCACCACCGGAGGTCTCCCTTGGTCATCCTACTGCAATCCAGGCATGGAGGAGCCTTTGTTCACTATCCTAATGTTTTGTGGGTCTATCTGTTCTTTGGACCTCAGCCCCTCAGCTTCCTTCTAACCTGCATCACTCCCTCTCCTCAGGAATATTTTTCTTATCTATTTTCCAGTCGAGGCAGCTGGCAGCTTTACTCAGAATCTAAAGACTCATGTAATTTTGAGCAAGGAGACTGGTAGGAGGGATTAGGATCCCCTCTCTAAACAGGGAGAAGGGTGGTTTCTAGACAGCCAGGCACTCTGTAAACTACCAATGAGCTGCTTTGACCATAAAAGCAGTTCAGCCTGGCCTTTGGTGAATGTCTGGGGTTTTTGTTTTTGTTTTTTTGTTTTTTGTTTTTTAAGTAGAATTGTATTCCACCAGCCTAAGTTAGCTGCAAAATATACATTCCAATAGCTGAATGAGTTGACCTATTGTATGGGGTTACTTAGTATTGTTCATTTAAATACTGGAGAATGTCTGTCAAATACAATGGTTTTCGTTGTAGCACAGTTGATGTTAAACTGTTCTGACAGTGAGTAGGCAATAGGTTCAGCAGCTTCTAAAGGGAAATCGTGGTTTGTATTAATAAAACCATGTCATCAGCATCGAGAAGGGCTCATTCTCTACCATTTACTATGCCTTGCAATGTCCTCCCATTTACTTAACAGCCGTATCAAGTAATATATGATGGAGCAATAATGCCAAATTAGAACACTACTCTGTTATACATACATTTAGAATTGGAATTTTGCCCTACCCATAAGGAATTCAGAATGCACACCAGGATTATAGAACTTAATAAATAGATTCATTCAAATGATAGTCATTGAGTACATTATTGTTCTATAAACTGAAGATACAAAGATAAGTAAGATACGGTCTCTGTGGAAAAGACAGTGCAAATGAGTATGACAACATTTTCACAAGGTTAGAATATGGCTAACAGTCATTCTGCTATTTTCTAATAAAATAATAAAAGTAACATAAGATTATTATAAAAAACCATCCACAATCCCATCACTTTATTATTCTTAACTATGTTTTTTTCTGAAAAACAAGAGTAATACTGGTCAGTAAGTACATTACTCCTAAAACCTGTTCATTCTTCATGTAAGATATATTATATCCCTAGAGCTGATTCAGAAAAAAAGGATTTGCTTAAGAACAATGGTCTCTATTTCATTTCTTTTTTTAAGCTTTCACTGATAATAAAAGAGTTATTAGATCCCAGTTTAATAGATGACTTAATTCTATAGAATACAAGTGACCCTTGAGCAATACGGGTTTGAACTGCATGGAACCACTTACAATTTTTTTTTTTTTAATAAATATGGTACAGTTCTCTAAATGTATTTTCTCTTATGATTTTCTTAATAACATTTTCTTTCTTCTAGCTTACTTTATTATAAGATGGTATATAATACAAGTAACATACAAAATACATATATTAATCAACTTTTTATGTATTGGTAAAGCTTCCGGTCAACAGTAAGTTTTAAGAAGTCAAAAGTTATGCACAGATTTTCAATTATGCAGGAGGTCAGCACTCCTAAGCCCCATGTTGTTCAAGGATCAGCTACACGAAGAGAGCATCTATGACTGTTTAAAGAAGAGTTAATACCTATTCTGCTCAAACTATTAAATAGAAGAGGAAGGAAAGCTTCCAAATATATTCTACAACCTTGGCATTACCCTGATACCAAAATCAGATAAGGGAATCCTAAAAAAAAGAAAACTATAGCCCAATATCCTTGATGAACACAGATGCAAAAATCTTCAACAAAATATGAGCAAGGTGCATTCAAAAATACATGAAAAGGATCATTCACCAGGATTAAGTGGGATTTATTCCAGGGAGGCAAGGGTAGTTCAGTGATTGCAAGTCAAGGACCATGATACACCACATCAATAAAATGAAGGATAAAAATCACATGATCATCTCAAGAGATGCAGAAAAAGCACTTGACAAAATTCATCATGCATTCATGATAAAGAAAACAACTCTCGACTCACCCTCATGATAAAAAGGGGGCTTAGAGGGATTTGGCCAAAAGACACATGAAAAGATGCTCAACATTACTGATCATAAGGGAAATGCAAATCAAAACCACAAGGAGATATTATTATACCTGTCAGGATGGCTAAAATAAAAAAGAAAGGAAATAACATGTATTGCTGAAGATGTGGAGAAAAGGAATCCTTATATGCTATTGGTGGGAATTCAAACTGGTACAGCCAGTGGAAACAGTATGAAGGTTCCTCAAAAAATTAAAAATAAAAATACCACATTTTCCAATAATTCCACTACTATGTATTTACCCAGAGAAAATGAAAACTTTAATTTGAAAGGATATACATACCCCTATGTTTACTGCAGCATTATTTATAATAGCCAAGATATGGAAGCAATCTAAGAGTCCATTGATAGATGAATGGATAAGGGAAATGTCATACACACACACACACACACACACACACACACGCACAGTATTATGCAGCCATAAAAAAAGGAGATCTTGCCATTTGCAACAACACAGACAGACCTAGAGGGTATTATGCTAAGTGAAATATGTCAGACTGAAGACAAATACCATTTCACTCATAAGTAGAATTTTTTAAAAAATGAATAAACAAACAAACAAAAAGCAAATCAGACCTGTAAACACAGAGAACAAACTTATGGCTGTCAGAGGGAAGAGGGGTGAGGGGTTGGGCAAAATGGGTAAAGGGGAGTGGGAGACACAGGTTTCCATTTATGGAAGGAATGAGTCATGGAAATAGAAGGCATAGTATAAGGAACATAGTCAATTATATTGTAATAGCCTTGTATGGTGACAGACGCTGGCTACGCTGGTGGTGAGCACAGCACAATGCGTAAGCTTGTTGAATCACTATGTTGTACATCCGAAACTAGTGTAACATTGAGTGTCAACTACACTTAAGCAAAAAAATTAAGATAAAAAAATTTAAAAAAAAAAAAAAAAAAAAGGGATCCCTGGGTGGCGCAGCGGTTTGGCGCCTGCCTTTGGCCCAGGGCGCGATCCTGGAGACCCGGGATCGAATCCCACATCGGGCTCCCTGTGCATGGAGCCTGCTTCTCCCTCTGCCTGTGTCTCTGCGCCTCTCTCTCTCTCTGTGACTATCATAAATAAATAAAAATTAAAAAAAAAAAATTTTTAAAATCTATGCAAAAAAAATCAATGTGAAAAATGCAAATTAATTTCTTTTTTTCAATGTCAAAAGAAATGAGTGCAAGTCTTTTTTAAAAAGGGCTTCTTCTCTGGATTAGCACCCCAAAATTCAATACCAGGTTTTTCTTTAGTTTACCTCAAACTCTGACTTTAGCCAAGTCATCTTTTTGTACCTAAGTTTTCTCACACAAATCATACCAACACTAGAAGGTGATGAAAACCAAATCATAACTAAGGATTTAAGAGGATAAATAGGTTTAAATTTTTAGAGAAAAAAAAGCTACAGATATCAAATTCCTTTAAGATAGCAAAGGCATCACTAATGACTGCCCCTTCACGTCTTTGACCTATAATTTCTTCACCTCTAAAATGAAAGATTGAGTTAAATGATATCTATACCTTGGGTTTCATGTGGTGGCAAAATTCTATCACCATGCTGTTTCTATTATCATGAGAACTACATCCAGAAAGGTAAGAAAGAAAACAGCAGACAACCAACATAAGTAGTATATCCATGATAAACATTTCTAAAACACTTCCAATGTAGCTTCTTCATAAGGAAATGAAATCCCAAAGGGGTTTTAGCTGGTGGTAAAAAGGTACTCTGTAGCCTACAGTCTGAGTCAGGCACAAAGTTAAGGAGTTAATGTAGGCAGAACCACAACAAAGTGGACATGGTGGCAGAGGGACTTATTTAGAGTGGACCAAAAAAGAATTTGCTATTTTCTCCACTCTGGCTTTATTCAATCTAATAGGAAAAGTATATTTAATAGTGTATATCCAAGCAAACAAGCACTAGGCATTTCTCTAGGCCATTTACAATGCTTCTTGGGTGGCTGAAGACCCTCTGCTTCCAGTGTATTTGAGGTGTGCACTAAGGGCTTAGTATAATGAAGTATTTTAATGGCATATTTACTGAAGCACTTAATCTACTCTTGGGGGGTGAGGAGATCAAGTACATCCCTGTTAAAGCACAGAAGCTTGCTAGAGATAGTACAATGGCTCTTGCAGACTACAGTCCATAGACTCACCCTGTGGTTTGCTGATAACCTCAACTTATCAGAGTTATAATTTGTCACCAGGCATTTTGAATTAGAACCTAAGACATTTCATCAATACCTGTCAATCCACACCCAGCAAAGAAAGCAATACAGTGTCAAGCAAAGGATCTCACTTAATAAGCTGGCCATAAACCTGTCATGGGTTGTTTTTACTTAGCTTCCCTTCTTTTGCTGCTTCCCAAGCCAGATCCCACCAAATATTCAGGATTAAACAAAATCATTCTGAGTTGAGAGAAGTCCCCACAGACTTCCCCACCACACATCTTTGTAACCTGTGAGATAACTGGCTAGCCCATAGGGCTTTGGCTTGTCTATTAAATAAAGAAATTTATCTAAGTGACTTTGAGAGCTAACATTCCATAATTCTATCTCACTTTTTCTTTCAGTAACTAGTAGTTTAAAGAACCCTGGGTAGAGCCACATTTCCAATTGTTGTCTCCTCAAGGAAATCTGATTTTTTTCTTTTTTTTCTAAAATAAAATCTATGGAACAAGAAAAGCTGAAGACATCTATTTTAGCTTTATTCCTTTAGGGGAGTATTTAAAGAATGAAACCAGGAATGGCTGCTATTTAAGGCAGCAGTCATAAAAAAAAGAAGATAAAATTTATGATTTAGAAGAAAATTGTCTTTAATGAAATAATGTCCCATATGAATGCATCTTCTTTTTAAACCTATCTATGTAGGTATAAATACCATGCCAGTATCCCTGTGTTATAAAACAGCTCACAAAAGAAGGGACCCTATAAATGAACTATTTTTATCGCAGGTAAGTTTTTTTTAGACCAAAAAACCCCACCTAGCTGTGGAAAGGCCTTGGGAGTTGAAAATCACTCCTATGTACTACCTAAGGGAAAATGTAATTCTCAGCATTTCCAGTGCAAGCAACAGAAAGAAGATTAAAATTTTCTTAATTGTTGGCCTGTGGGGCTGAAAGAAATACAGTGTAAAGGCCAGATACTCATTCTGTTTTTCTCTATAAACAATGACAGGAAAGACAACACATTTAATCAATAATTTTCAGGTCAGGGAAAGGAGAAGTATACAAGACATCTGGTTTTATAAAGAGAGTCTGATGGGGGAGAAGGAATGAGTTGAAAGAGCAGGTTCTTGAACCAAGTTGAGTGGCTTACCTCTTTGTCTGAAATGGACAGAATACTTTAGCTAGGTCATACAGAAGGAACTGAATCCCTTCTCCAGGAAGTAGCCTACTCTTAAGCTATGGTAGGATTAGACTAGCTATTTCTAAGTTCCTTCAAGTCTCTTTTTTCACTGATTCCTGGAACTTTCAAAGACTTATCCAAATGAAATACATGTCCAGTCTGAAGGCAAGTCTGCCACAGAAAAAGCCTCCTGTCACATGCAGTTCCATCTCGCCTCAATCAGTTTATTCAAGATTCTGGCCTTTCAGGCTTCTGAGCTCAAATTTTCATCTCAACTACTCCACCTCCTAGAAATACCTAATGGACTATTAAAGAATTGGCAAAGAGTAAAAGAAATATTTCATAACTGGTATTTTTATTTTGGTTAGAAAAATTCACAGGTTATTTTAATTCACTGCTATAGTTCTTAGTCCATTTTAGAAAGGCAGTTAGGGCTAGAATTTTTTTATTTAGCTTTTCTCTAGATTACCTGCAAATCATTTAAAATGTATCCCCAGTTGGTCCCACAGTCAATTAACGGTTCTTTGCAAAATCCATCTGTAAAGATTCAGTATAAAACACATTTTATTTCCCATTTTGTTTGTGATCCTAAGTTATTTCGTGCCTCTGCTTAGACTAATCCTGACCTAATTCTCATAAAAATAAACACAGTGATGTTAGAGTTCACAACCTTTGAACCAACGCACCACAGTTGCATTGTTGGCACTAACGCTACTCTTGTGGGATGACACAAGAAAATGCAGAGCACCTAAATCCTAGGAAGATGTGACTTGAAGTGTGTGCAGTTCCCACTAAATGAAGAAAGTGTTTAAATCTTACAATCCTGAATTAAGAATCTCCTTCTGTATCCTGTTGAAATGTTCTTTGAAGTTGGCATTCATTACATGCTGACCATCTAGCAGCAATAAGTTAAATGTCTGTTTAGTGATAAGGCCTCCACCTTCTCCATTCACACTTGATCCTGCACTTCTGAGACACAGAACATACACAGGAAGAGAAAACAAAGTCAGTTAATGGAAGTAAACTGATAATTTATTAACTAATAATTGTCCTTCTCATTAACAATAATGGTCCTGGGGCACCTGGTTGGCTCAGTGGTTGAGCATCTGCCTTTGGCTCAGGTTGTGATCCTGAGGCACTGGGATCGAGGCCCACATCCGGCTCCCCACAGGGAGCCTGCTTCTCCCTCTGCCTATGTCTCTGCCTCTCTTTGTGTCTCTCATGAATAAATAAATAAAATCTTTAAAAAAAAAAAAACAGTGATGGTCCTAATAATTCTATTAGGTTTCAAAAAGTAAATAATATGAAAACTCAAAAATCCACATTAAAATAGAACCCTTTCATTGGCATTTGGTTAAGCAATGAGTTGAAATAAGGAAAGAGCACTAGGTTAAGAGTCAGAAGACCTGGGTCATGTGCTGCCTTGCGGTTTTAGTTTTATCTGTTTTATGGGGGTGACACCCACCTTACCTGCCAGACAAGGCTGCTTTAAGCATTTAAATGAGACAGTGGGTATAAATGAATGTCCCTTGTAAACAATAAAGTGCTTTAGATAACATATGAATAATTCACATTCCTCCTATGTGTACAGAAAATGAAGTATGTTTTTAAAAAATTTTTTTTTTTTAAGATTTTATTTATTTATTTATTCATGATAGTCACAGAGAGAGAGAGAGAGGCAGAGACACAGGCAGAGGGAGAAGCAGGCTCCATGCACCGGGAGCCCGACGTGGGACTCGATCCCGGGTCTCCAGGATCGCACCCTGGGCCAAAGGCAGGCGCCAAACCGCTGCGCCACCCAGGGATCCCTTTTTAAAAATTTTTTTTTTTTAAGATTTTATTTATTGAAGTATGTTTTTTAAAGAAATTTTTATTAAAAAGTTTCCAAAGGACCATAAAAGATTTCCAGTGTAATTTTCTGTCCTTATCAGAAACATAGGGAAGGGGATAGCAAGGTAGCAGCTGCCTAAGGGATCAGAGAACAGAGCAAAATCTGTCATCAGGGAGAGTACTGAAAACACTTGAATCTTTCAAGAAAGTTTGAAGACAACAGATTAGCAGTTTTCCACAAGACCCAATTTCAATTTAATTACTGATTTTATAACAAAGCTGCAAAATAGTCATAACAAGCAGAGCTATTTATCGGTCACCTCAGGGTACTTGTCTTTTAGATTGGCCCCTTCTCACATCTTCACAATGTTTTTGGACACCTGCAAAATTCTGAAGGCAAAAGAAAATGTCTCTTGCATCCCTATTCATGTCTCTGGGTCCTATGACCCAACATTATTATTAATTTATCAGTAATTATTAATTTATTAATAATGATTATAGTATATTCATACTCAGATTAGGCCATATTTAGATGACAATGCTAAATTGGCTATATGAAGTATTTCACTTGAGACTAGACTAACTCATTTATGATTTATTGAGAATCCAATGAAGAGCCCTAAAGGTCTAAATGCTTCAGGCCCAGAATTATTTAAACAAGCTCAAAATAATTAAACACAAGCCTCAGTATGATACATAAATAACAGTTCAAGACAAAATTTGGAGATATGTTAAGTTTCTCTAAGAAAGCCTGGAGGAAAAGAGATTCCTTGCTCTTTTTGTTTTTGTTTTTGTTTTTGTTTTAAGATTTTATTTATTTATTCATGAGAGATACAGAGAAAGAGAGAGAGATATAGGCAGGAGGAGAAGCAGGCTCCCTGAGGGGAGCCTGATACAGGTCTCATCCTGGGATCCTGGGGATCACAACCTGAGCTGAAGGCAGAGAGACGGTCAACCACTGAGCCACCCAGGGGTCCAGAGATTCTTTGCTCTTTATGAGGCTCAGTTTAAATGAAATCACATCTATTTATTCTCAAAGTTGTAAAGTCACAAAACAATCACGCAAGCCCCTAATTCTGCAAGGGGTCACAGGGAGAAATATAAATACTTTTCTCTGTATTGAATCAATCTTTCCTGCTTTCCACCTCTCTGTCGCTCCATCCTTCTCCTCCGTTCTTCCTTCTTTTTCTTTTTCTAAAAAGCAACAGACTTAGTCTATAAAGAAATAGAAGCAGTACGGTCTGGTCACCTTTCCATATTTCTTTATCCTTGTGTCCCCATCCTGCACCGCCCTGTCTCCTCACAGGAGTGATACGAGAGGGAAGGTTTTATTTGTTCAGGTCAAAGGTGGGAGTCCCAGGATAATACTATCGTTTTAATAGTCTTTGTTATGACAGAAAACATAAAACCAGAGGCCGCATACCTATCTTATCCACACATACCATCAACATCAATAGGTATGCTCCCACAGCCTCAGGCAGTGGATTCTAACAAGCATGCTGCCCTCCAACCACTCCTGCATCCTGATAACCCAGCTAGCTTCTGACTGCTCATCCATTCCCTGTTTTCTCCTCTTCTCTACTGTTTCTAAACACAAAACAGCTAAACCCTACATTTGATCACAGCTACATGAATGTTTCTGATGCTTAATATGAAATTATTCATTACTGCAATGTGGTATCAATACTAGATGATGTTTTATAGACAGAGACAGACGAGAGAAGGTAAAGTTACTTCAGTAAATATTCAACTTCATCATTTAGTAGCTGTGTGATTTAGTCAAAGCAATTAATCTGTTTCCTTCATTCAAAGAAAGGGAGAATAATAATTATGAGATTGCTATAAGGGCTAAATATGATAATATATAAAGAATGCTTCAGAATGACTGGCACAAAGAAAGCACTCACAAAGTGTTAATTATTTTTCATGTTGCTGTGAGGACAAGAGGCAGTCTATGGAAGGCAGCAAGTAGAATGCCAGGCCTCAGTAAACAACTCAAAGAACCTCGATGGCTCTACATATTTCAAGTGTTAAACGATGTGAGTGAACAAGATCACTGAACAGCAACACTTGCAATGAACGTGAACAAAGAGAATCAGCAAGGAATTTGATTGTGAAAACACTTGAAAGGGCTTTCTTAGTATATTAGATCATTCAGCTTTAACCTGTGGATATTCTGGATAATGTTAGAATTATTCCCCAGGTTGGAAGTAGCATGATCACTGGATAGGCTGAAGTATGCGGTCAGTCATATATTTAACAGGCATGTGGAAACAAAGTCTAATATAGAAAAAACTAAAGATATGATACAATTTCATTATAGTGATAATTCCCTTAACAATCATTTTTATAATGAAATACTTCATATATTTTTAAATGAAAAGAATACACATATAAATAATCTCAAGGTTACTTTCTCAGACCAAGATAAAAAGGCTAGTCTTCTATCAATACTTAGAGTTAATTTTTCCCTTTGTGCCTCTGAGTAGAATTTTGATGCGGCAAGGTCTAGCAACATCAGAATTTTAAATTAAATCAAAAGAGAAAATATCCTATTTTAAGGCCACTCAAACTGTGAAATTCAATGTCCTTTAAAAAAAAATCAAGGATATCTGGAAATATGTGGAGAAAAAAACTCTATAGATGGGGAAAGAATTCAAGATTTGAGCTTCAGCAATACAGCAGACTATACATTAAAAATATCTTTTGCAAAAAAAAAAATATATATATATCTTTTGCTAGCTTAGCTGGAAATGCTGAGACAAAGGACAGGAGATGAGACCTTGGCTCTTGCAAGGTGGAGAATTGAAATTAAGATCCCTGCATAAAACTAGAAGGGCTAAAATCTCAGTTGGGGGCAAAAAATCTCCCCACCAGCAAAAGAAGACAATAGACAATAGGGAAATTGGTTTATCTGTACTGGGGCAAAGTAAATCCCTTCCTTAGGTATGTATCATCTGGACCTGCACAACACAGAGAATTGCATTTATGTCACATGTGGTCTAGTAAGCCACAAGTCAAAAAATTACAAAGAACTAAGTCCTCAACCAGGGATCTCCAATGAACACACACAGAAGTAAACTCAAAACAATTCTGGAAGAACACTAACTCAAGCTGTACAGGAATTTTATAGATAAATTCATAACCCAAGATTTAAGACAAAAGAGACAATAAAAACAGTGGATTAAAACACCCAAGAAATTAACACAATAGAAATGTCTAAGAGACCACAAAATAATGACTAAAAGAATTATGTATCTTAACTAATTAGTCCAAAATTCTAACAACTAATTCAAATCTGCATTCCTTAACATACATAAAAATGAAAAATGTATGAGCAGCCATTCATGGAAAGATTAATAATTGCATTTTGAGGGAAAGATCAGGGCAAACCCAGAAATAGGAAATATTCAATTATTTGCCACTGAATTACTCTGGCACCATTTAAGAATATAAAGTTGTAAATGCACTTAATACTTAGCTACTGTAGGGTAATATGGCCTCCTTTTGGCAATGTGTAAATTGAGGCTCTTTCATCAAAAGTACCTGCAAAAACAGTGATGTGGAGCAAGCACCTACATAGGATCTGGAGGTTCCTGGTCTACACATCAAAGCGAACATAGTACTTCGAAAGATGGAAGAGGTGGTGAAAAAGAAAAATGTTATACTCATCTTTAAATTTATCCTATATTTAACTAATTGTGATGCTTTATAAATTAATAATCAATATATCGAGCATGGTCTCCTTACCTAATTTATTATTCTGAGGCCCCCTATAATAGATACTTATGCAAACATCTCACCATGATATTTATATCTGTTGGTTGATTTTCTTTTACTTAAACCTCCTCTCAGCCACAGTAAGCAAACAAGGAATTCTGTCTATTTTATATTTCCAATCATCCTTGCCACTTCCAGTGCCATATTCCTATCTGGCTTCTCATCACATCTCACCTGGGCTTTTCATTTAGTCATCAAATATTTCATTGCAAGCTTACTATATATCACGTACTGTTGTTCCAAATGCTGTTACTATGATGTTTTCAGAACCTATCTTTATTCCTTCCAATGTGACCTGTTCCATTTGAACCTTACTGATTTAACCATCTTAAAATGTGTATCACTTACCTATCTGTTCAAAATTCGTCAAGGGTTCCCTTAAAGAAGATACAGGCCAAACTTTTCACCTTGACATGAAAAGGCCCTTCAAAATCTGGCCCCACACTACCTTTCTAAAGTTTTCTCTCACTTCTCTCCTAAATGTTTACTTATATTGGTTTGAGAAGCAATATATTCCATGGCTTCTTGGCCTTTTGGTTAAGGTCAGGTGAAAAGCAATAACTTCTTTTTTTATTTTTAACTTTTTTTTTTTTAAGTGATCTCTAAATTCAACATAGTGCTCAAACTCATGACCCTGAGGTCAATAGTCCCATGCTTGTCTAACTGAGCCAGCCAGGCACCCTAAGAAGCAATATCTTCCAAATAAGCCATATAGATTTCTTCCTCCCAAAACACCAAACTGAGTATAAAACAAATCCAACTATATTCAATTTACAGAAAACATATAAGACATGGTCAAAAATAAAAGAATGGAAAAATACATAAATTCAACACAAATCAAAAGAAAACTGGTATAGCTTTATTAAATCAGAAAAGTAGATTTATGGGGATGCCTGGGTGGTTCAGTGGTTGAGTGCCACCTTTGGCTCAGGTCATGATCCCAGGGTCCTGGGATCGAGTCTCACATCGGGCTCCCCACAGGGAGCCTGCTTCTCTCTCTGCCTATGTCTGCCTCTCTCTGTGTCTCTCATGAATAAATAAAATCTTAAAAAGAAAAAAAGAAAAGTAGCTTTATGGCAAAAAAAAAACAAAAACAAAAACCCCACAACCATTACTAGAGACAAATAAATACACTCATTATAGATGGTTTGATTCATCAGAAAGATGTAACAGGGAATCCCTGGGTGGCTCAGCAGTTTCGCGCCTGCCTTTGGCCCAGGGCAGATCTTGGAGTCCCAGGATTGAGTCCCGCGTCGGGCTCCTGGCATGGAGCCTGCTTCTCCCTCTACCTGTGTCTCTGCCTCTCTCTCTCTCTATGTCTATCATAAATAAATAAAAATAAATCTTTAAAAAGAAATAAAGATCCAACAATTCTAAATGTGTATGTACAACAGACTCAATATATATATAAAAAGAAAACTGACAGAATTACAAGGAAAGGTAGACAAATCCATAATCATGCAGATTTTCATACAGCCTTATTAATTGATAGAATGAGCAGATAAAAAATCAGTTGAATATAAAATAGTGGATGACATAATTAACCTGATCTAATGAACATATATGGAGCACTGTAACAAAAAACTGTAGTATATAATTTTTTTAATGAAACACTAATAAAAATTGAGCATATGCTGGGCTTTTAAAGCAAGTTTCAACAAATTTCAAAATATGTTCTCTAACCACAGAGTAATTATGCTAGAAATCAATAATAAAAATACTTTAAAGGGCACCTGGGTGGCTCAGTTGCTTGAGCATCCGACTCTTGATTTTTGGCTCAGGTCATGATCTCAGAGTCATGGGACTGAGCACCTCAGTTGGGCTCTGCATTCAATGGGGAGTCTGCGTGAGATTTTCTCTTTCCCTCTCCCTCAAATCCTCCTCCTCTAAAATAAATAAATATTAAAAAAAAAAACTCAGAAAATCACCATATATTTGGGAAGAAAACTATGAAATATAATTCTAAATAACCCATGGGTCAAGGAGAAAAATTCTAATAGATACTAGGACATATTCTAACTGAATGACAGTGGATAATTATCAAAACAGTTTTTGCTGAGACTAATGAAAAGAAAAAAGATATCACAAATAACCAATATCAGGAATGATGAGGGACCTAATAATATGGATCCTACAGACAATATAAAGATCATAAAACGATAATCTGAATAACTTGGTGGCAAAAATTTGAAATGTAGATGAAAGGGATGAACTCCCAGAAAAATACAAATTACCAAAACTTACACAAGAGGAAGTATAAAAATCTAAATAGTTCTCCATTTATTTAGAATTAGAAATCAAACCTATAATTATGTATTCACAATGAATTCTGTAAATCATTTAAGGAATTATTCTAAGCTCATACAAACTCTTCCAGAAAACAAACAAAAACTTTCTCACTTATTTTATGAATCCAAAATAATTCCCATACCAAAATATGAAAAGGAAAGCACAAAAAGGAATATAATAGGCTAATATCACTCATGATGTGAAAACCATTGGTGCACATGGATGACAAATTTCTAAACTAATTTTTACCAAACCAACTCCAGTGATTCATAGCAAAAAATAATGCCTATAGTCAAGTTGGATTTATTCCAGAAAGATGGTTAATTCAACATGTAAAAATCAACTAATATAAATTCAATATAATAATAAAAAAGAAAAAATCATACAGTTATAAGAAAACTATAGCTATAAGCAGTAACATGGACATATACTACAAAAATCATGCTGAGTTAAAAAAAAAATCATGCTGAGTAAAAGAAAACCGACACAAAGGACAATATATATTACCTTTACATATACATATGAACATAATTCTATTACATTAAACAGAGGCGAAACTCAGTTGCACCATTTAATTCAGGGTAGAAGCTAACCTTGGAGAGGAGGGAAAAAAGTGGTTGAGAGGGGACACAAAGAGAGCTTCCAGAGTACCATGGTATTCTAATCTTTGGCACGTACATAGGTGTCCACCTTGACGTAATTCATCGAGCTGCTGTTTCGTACATTTTACTGTATCTGCATTATGCTTCATGCACACAATTAAAAGGATAGGGGCTTAAAAAAGAAAAAAATAAAAGGAAAAAGGCTGACAAAATCAGCCAAAGATTATTGTAGCTAGGACTCAGGTGCCCATCTAATTCTTATACAATCAAGTTACTTCCTTCTAGCTTGCAAATAATGAAGAAAAATTTTCACATACAGAACCTTCCCATTAAAATATTTCCTCTTATGATTTTAACCAGCTACAGAGTATATGCAAAATGATTATTACTATTTAAAAGAAGCTCCTTTCATTATATTGTTTCTTTATATCACTAGTATATCTCATGCTTCAGTTGACATATCTTGAAGAATTATAGTATGAATAATACTGTTTCAAAGACTTCTTCAGTTTTAAAACAAGGCTCTCTTATTTTGAATCCAAAAGTAATTAGACATAAGATAAGCACAAACTGGACCCAAAGGAATGAAGTTGTGTTCTACTAATGATGATTCTGTTTAAACACACAATGTGCCATATTCCAAGAACTCAAATATTTTTGTAATGGCCACTTGAGAGCCTTATTTGGAGCTGTGTATGATTTCTGATGGTCTTGCTTACAAGTGTATTTTTCTAAGAATTCCACTTACTATCTAAATCTCTGGAATGGAAGGAGGGAACCTGGAATAATGGATCCAAACTGGATGGACATCTCTGAGTCAATCTCTAAGGAATGCTCTTCTGCTCTTCGGAATAACACAGAATTCCACCCAACTTTTTACCCCAGACAAACTTCTGATAACCTTCTCCATGGTTCAATCTTAGATAATTATATGTGACAAATATTAGCTAAATGCTTTAATTTACATTAAATTGTTTCAAAAAATAAGGATTTTACTTCACAGTCTCTTTTACAACTTCTAATGGTGGTGGGTGTTACACTACTCATATTGCCTCTCTTCCCCTCCAAAGTTTTAATATAGCATTAAATATAAGAATCATGGAAGAATTTGGATATAAAACTATAACAGGGTAAGATTAAATTTTCACCACACCCTACCCTACCTTTTTTCCACTATGTACCTTAAAGATGTTACAGATTACTCAGGTTAGCATCCCACTGTACTATAGTCTGAATATAATCTCACTCCGTAAATTTGTGCAGTTGTCCATCCCTAAAATGCCTCCCCATTTCATCTCTACTTAAATTTACATGTTTTGGAACTAGAATGTAAATTTAGGAACACTTCTTCCCCACTTCTGATGATTCCTAACTGTAAGGAAGCTCAATTCCTTTACTCTGAGCTTCTCTCCACCCTGTCACACTGGTCCTGAGGAGGTTAACATCTGATTTTAAAATACAGGAAGAACAATTGAGAATATATGGCTCTGTTCCATCCTCCTGCTTTGAGACAGCATCCTGCCCCATTCAGTGTGCAACCAGCTACAACATGAACCTTAGGGATTTATTATTAGAAACCCAAATTAGCTAAGACTTAAAAAGACATCCATCAGCCTTCAGGAAAGAAGGTAATTATTTCAGCCTTCATCTTCACTATTTGTTTCTCAATTTGTATAGAATCAAGGAAGGAGGCCTCTTCAGATAACGCTGTATGTATGAGTGTCTATCTCTTCCACAGGAATCTTACAACTACACTAGGCATTAGCGAAAATCTGTTTCACTCGATTATTATTACTTCCAACTGAGTATGTGTGAATGTCCCTAGCCATCATCAGCTAGACTATAAATTCTTTATAAATAAGAAAACATGTTTTCTCCTTATTTATATTTTACACAGGATTTAAGGCATTCAATAGTACATGCTAATTGTTTGAAAAAAGATGCAGCATTTTTCTCCTAGAAACTATAAGTAAAACAATTGATCACAGCATTGTAAACATCTTTTTATTTGATAGGAATGAGCAATCAAGTATCCATAATAAGTAAAGCATGACACTGTGGATTATTCCCCTCTATGTAAATCTTTGTAAAATGTATGCTTTCTAGCCTTAGTGTATTTCCTAAGCCAAACTACTTATCTTTCTTCATTGGCACAGTATCACTATCTTGATCAGTTATTAGAGATCATCTAGAACAGGAACTTCAACTCAGTGGATCAAAATAGAGGAAGTTTACTCTTAGTGGCCCAAAAGAACAACATTGAAGAGAGACAAGTTTGGAGCTAGCAAAATAGTGCTTATCATAAAATTCTGAAGGGTCAAGACAGGACATCAAGTAGCTACCAGCAGCTAAGGGATTCCGACCTAGATCAAAAGTGACAATGCGCCTAGTAGACTGGCTTAGACCTGGTTAGACACAGTAAGTGTGGAGCTTCTCTTCTGGCATGATGCTCATTTCCTGCTTCTGGGAATGAATGTGTGTTTTAAAGAATTTACAGGGCTGTTCTTCTACTCCTAGCTTGCAACACTGGAAAGTTTTATCAAGTATGTTTTCTTTTTTGGTAAGGTTGAAAAATACAAGAATTAAGAGTTTTGATATCTTGCATGAGCTCAAAAGGACAACATAGTTAATAAATAAAAAGGCTATGTTAGTCCCCACCCACTTTAACTATCATGGCCAAGGTATAAGTATATGGTAGATGATAAAATGCAGATGCTAAAAAGGGGTTCTAAGGTTACCACACAGGCAGTGCTGCAGAACTAGTGGTTATCTTCTCAAGTCCAGCAGAACTCACAAAGAAGGGGGAAAAACAGCCATTTCTTCCCCATAGATTTCTCAGATTAAACTACATGAGCCGAAGACAAAATAATAATAAAACCAGCTACTTTTTGTTGGATACTGCTATTTGCCACACACTGTGCTAAGTGCTTACTTTTATTATCTTACTTAATCCTCTGAAGTAAGTACTGCTGTTATTTCCAGCATGCAGATAAGGGTGCCGAGGCTCAGAAAGACTGTGTGAGGCAGATGCTGCTTACTGTTTACCTCTTATCTATTCTCCCTTCTTCCTGGCAGAGAGAATACTGTTTGTAGTTTTTTGTTTTTTTTCAGGATGATGTATTTTGTCCTAGAAAATAGTAGTTTGGGCAGCCCGGGTGACTCAGTGGTTTAGCGCCACCTTCAGCCTAGGGTGTGATCCTGGAGACCAGGATGGAGTCCCATGTTGGGCTCCCTGCAGGGAGCCTGCTTCTCCCTCTGCCTGTGTCTCGGCCTCTCTCTCTCTCTCTTTCTTTCTCTCTCTCTGTGTCTCTCATGAATGAATGAATGGATGAATAAATAAATCTTTAAAAAAGAAAGAGAATAGTAGTTTGCCATGAATGAATGAATGAATGAATGAATAAAGAAATAAATAAAATCTTTAAAAAAGAAAGAAAGAAAATAGTAGTTTGTCTAAGGCAACAATGATAATCATGTTCCCTGCTTTCCCAGACAAGCTTGCCTCTCTTTCAGGTAGAGACAGCTGTGTAAGCCAGTTCTCACCAACATGATATAAGCAGCACACTGGAGATTCCTGGGGATAAAGGAAGATATGGCCAGTGCTAGTCTTCTCCCTTCTCTCTCAAGTGCCAATGTGAGAGTTAGGATGATAATGACTATTTTTTGACCTTGAGAATGACCTAAGAATTCTCAGAAAGCCAGTGTTATTAAGCTGCTGGACCAATGAAGCAAACATGGATCTCCAGACCTTTTAATATACAAGAAATATAAAAACTTATTTAAGTCACCGTGGCAGGGATTTCTATCATTTGTAACTAAATGTAGTCCCGACACAGTGATTTTGTGAAAATGAGATATAAGATGCAAAAGTATGTCAATGCAAGATCTTAGAAAAACAAGGTGTATTTATTTCATGCTACTGTATGTTGAGAATTGTAATAATGCAAACCATTGAGTTCCTGTCTGATTCTGTTGTCAAGAGTTATTAGCAATACACACAATATAGCATTTATGTGATAATATAGTGCTGGCAGAGCACATAAGTGCTAAGAGGATTTAGAATAAAAGAATTATCAAAATACACAGCATTAAAATCAGATAAGCAAAGGCATTCAAGGGAGTGACTCTTGAGCCAGTTTGTTTAGGAAAGTGGTATCAATTGGTAGAACAGTGACAACACTAAAGGCCACTAGATGTTACATATAAAATACTAAAAATGAGAAGGAGGGAGTTGTGCACAGAAGACAGACAAGCATATTTGCTGGGCTAGGTCGAGAAGTCTGAGGATAATGAAAAGGTTATAAAAGAGGCAAGGAAGATGTATGGCCTTGAAGGGATGCCAGAGGACTTCGGGTTTATTTACATAGGTAAATTTATATAGGTAATGTGGAATTAGTATAGATTTTACAGAAAGCCATATGATGGAATATTGTTTGGATAATTTTATCTTAGCATAAACTAAAGACTAATGGTCCAGCTGGGAGCTTCCTGCAATTGGCCTACAGTGATATAAATGGAGTGAAACTAAAAGTGAATGTGGAGAAAGTATCTGCAGGACTTGGGGTTACCGAGTATGGGAAGAAGAAGAATCAAAATCATACCTGACTGCCAGTCTAACAATTGAAAATTTCAAGACAAAAAAAATGAGTTTTATTCTAAACAGTCCTAATGACTGAGAAAAAAAACTAAACATCTGAAGAATACGTTACTTGCATCTCCTAGTAGTTACTGAATGCTACCTTAAAAAATAAGCACTCTTTTAAAATAGCGAAATTCCTTTTCTTTGTCTTTGATAAACACCTGAGTGTGTTAGAACTTAAGAGCTGGATGGCTTGTTATCATTCTCCTTTTACCTAGACCACCCCTGCTTCATTCTGTAGCCATATCCATTTAACATGTGATTCTCACAAATTTTAACAGTTGAAAAACAAACAGCTGGCTGAACTCTCTGCTTCAGTCTTTTGGATACTTTGCTTCTTGGTAAGTGATCAGTATTTTGATACTGCTGTAGTAATAACAGGAAATGATCTGTTAAAATCTGGATCTCCCGCTATAGATGTATGCCAGGGTAAAGAGGAGAGCTAGTCTCAGAATAAAGTCTATAAAAACAGTTTGGGAAATTACTCCTAGGACCACAGGGAGAGAATCATAATTTACTCCCAACATCAGAAAAGCAAATGCAAAGTGGAAGAATATCTTATGATGATCACTGAACTTCATCAGTGGAAAGCTTACGGCCACAAACCCGTCATTAAAAAAAACTGAAATGGTAAATGCTAGAGCTTCTGTAATACAGGAGGTGAAATATCATTTCCTGAAATAAAAATTCAGCCAGGAAAAGGTTTCATAAGCAAGTAGAACACTTCTAGATTGGTCCAACTGTAATTTTGCCTATATGTGCAAAATAGTAAGTGGGTTCTATTCACCAGAAAGGACAAGAGAAGACAAACGATGGTAATGGGATTAGCCACAGAATAAAGAGAGGGTACTTTCACCTAAGGAGTCATAGGAGAAGTGGGGAAAGCCAAAATAATGTGGGCAAAAGAAAATAATCTTGGTGTTATGATGGCTAAAAGAACAGAAGGCATGGTAACTAAAATTGCTTTTCAAGATTGTCAGTGTTTTAATTGTTGGAAACTTTCAAACAAGAGTAAATATACAAAACATCACTTAATTCTGAAACACAAATCATCTGTTTCAAATTAATTGTTACTCATAAAAACAATGACAGTCTGGATTCAAGAATAGGCTTGAAAAGTAAATAACTAGATGATATTACAAATAGTCTTTCTTTTAAAAATTCCACTTTCTCCACAAATGTCTTAGCTTTACCTCCATCTTCCTGAAGAGGAAGTCAACTCTCCCTTCTACCCCCTTGCCCATCAGAGATTTTACCACTCTAATTTCTGATTTGGCTGAGTAGAGAGAGACTTATTACTTCCCCTAATAGACTAGAAGCAACTGGAAAACAAGGTCTGCATCAGATTTACCTTGGTTTCCTGATTAAATCTAAGTTAATACCCAAAATCTACTAGTCTTTTTTAGAGTTGTGTATTTATTAGTATTCAATGAACTGCTGTATTTTAAAATTCCAGTTTTTACAGTTTCTTATAATATTTCCCCAGCTAATAAACTCATTTTCAAAGTATCTTACATTTTAGATTATATGTGAAATTTAAAAATTTAAATCTTAAAACTGCATGGTTTGGGATCCCTGGGTGGCGCAGTGGTTTGGCGCCTGCCTTTGGCCCAGGGCGCAATCCTGGAGACCTGGGATCGAATCCCATGTCAGGCTCCCGGTGCATGGAGCTTGCTTCTCCCTCTGCCTATGTCTCTGCCTCTCTCTCTCTCTCTCTCTCTCTCTCTGTGTGTGACTATCATAAATAAATAAAAATTAAAAAAAAAAAACTGCATGGTTTGTCCAATACTCAAAAGCATATACTGATTATAAATGAACGAGTGAATTAATTTGCTGTCACTGTTTTATTAACTGTTAAAATGGCTCTTCAATCTTAGGTTTTTTATATTCAGATCCTTTCAGTAACACATAAAACTACTTCAGATCTAGCATCTTTGAATGATTACTATGTGAAACAGGTAGAATAAGCTATTTTTAATCAGCTTTATTGAGGTATAATTGACATGAAATAAACTACACATATGTAAAGTGTATAATCTGATAAATTTGGACATATGGATATATCTGTGAAACCAGTATCACAATCCAGATAATGAACATAGCTATCATTCCCCAAAATAGTCCATCCTTTCTTACTTCTCCACACTTCCCATCCTATACAATCATGGATCTGTTTCTGTCATATGATATGTTTGTATTTTCTAGAATTAAAAAAACAAAAACAAATTGTATATACTTTATTGTATGGCTTCTTTCTCTCAGCATAATTATTATGAAAATTTATCCATGTTGTTGCATGTATTAATTTTTCATTTTTATTGCTAAGTAGTATTCTATTATGTGAGTATATGAACATTTGTTCATATATTTTCCTATTGATCAATATTTGGGTTGTTTCCAGTTTTCAAGTATTACAAATAAAGCTATGAATATTCTTTGTATAAACACACTTATTTTTTTCTGTCGGGTAAATATCAAGAAGTGAAATGACTGGATCACATAATAGGTATATGTTTATTTTTTTAAAGATTTTATTTTATTTTTTTTTTAAGATTTTATTTATTTATTCATGAGAGACAGAGAGAGAGAGAGAGAGAGAGAGAGAGAGAGGCAGAGACACAGGCAGAGGGAGAAGCAGGCTCCATGCAGAGAGCCTGACGTGGGACTTGATCCAGGGTCTCCAGGTTCACGTCCTGGGCTGAAGGCGGCACTAAACCACTGAGCCACCCAGGCTGCCCTATGTTTAACTTCTTAAGAAATTACTGAACTATTTTACAAAGTGGTTATACAGTAATTGCAATTTCACCAACATTGGGAGGTCCAGTTCCTCATCTTTGCCAATGCTTGCAATTGTCTTTTTAACAGCAGCCAGGCTAGCAGTTGCAACATGGTATCTCACTGTGTGTGTTTGTTTAAGATTTTATTTATTCATGAGAGACACAGAGAGAGAGAGACAGGCAGAGACACAGGCAGAGGGAGAAGCAGGCTCCATGCAGGGAGCCTGATGCGGGGCCCCAATCCCAGGACCCCCGGATCATGCCACTGAGCCACCCAGGTGCCCCTCATTGTGGTTTTACTTTGCATTTCACTAATGTCCAGTGAAGCTGAGCATCTCTTTACAAACTCATTTGCCAATTCAATATCTTCCTTGGTAAAATGACTATTCAAATTTTCTGCTTACTTTATTGGGTTGTGTTCTTTTGAGTTGTAAGAATTCATTATATATTCTAGATACAAATCCTTTGTCGGGTATATTACTTGCACTTTTAAAAGAGAAATGCAACTACTTTAGATAATTATCCTTTGCCAATATACATGGTCTATCTGTATCTTAAATAATCCTTATAAAAAGGGATGCATTATCTCCATAATACTCAGCTACCAAGTTTTCCCATGCCTAATAAAGGTGATCAGCCAGCTGGCATATAAAAAATAAAGAATAAGAGTAGAAATAGAAAACGTACTGATTTTCTCAACATTCTTCTTTATCCCTCCTGATTTTAGGAGCCTCTTAAACTATTAATAGGAGATAACAGAGTGGATCATGTAAATGATAATTAGTCCTCTTCCTTGTTTCTTCTAAGCAAAATTTTAAGAAGGATTTAGCAAATAGTAACATTACTAATAAAACCTTCTGTACTTTTTATTAGATTTCTCTCTTTTCCTAAGACCCTATGTTTACATGAATGTTTTCCTTATTAGACTAAAGCAAAACATTAAATACAGTACCTAGTGAATACTGCCATTATTTTCTTGATTCTCTCCTTTTCTTTTTTCTTTCTTTTGTTTTGTTTTGTTTTGTTTTTGTTTTTAAGTAGGTTCCATACCCAGCATGGAGCCCAACATAATAGGACTTGAACTCACAACCCTGAGATCAAGACCTGAGCTGAGAGAGACACTTAACCAACTGAGCCACCCAGGTGACCCTCTTTCCTTTTCTTTTAATTCTTATCCATATGTTTTCCTCTCTTCTACCATTTCCAGCATCACACATCTACATTTGGATTAATGTGCTGATCCGAAATGAGTCTTGGTTACAGATTTTTTTTGGTGACGCTAGAGATCACCTACCGTGCTTACTTCAAAGAAACAAAATGAAAATAACAATAAAACTATTTTTGGAACTCATAGAAAGAACAGCAGAGATTCTACTGAGTGAAAAAATGAAACCCTTTTTTATAGTATTCATGTAAATTAGTACTCCTTGCCAGAATAAAGCATATACCTAATTATTTTTTAAACTTTACTATTTAATGGATTAAAGACCTAAATGTGAGACCTGAAACATAAAACTCTTAAAAGAAAACACAGGCAGTAATCTGTTGAACATCAGCTTTAGCAGCGTATTTGTGGATTTTTCTCCTCAGGCAAGTGAAACAAAAGCAAAAATAAAATATTGGGACTATATCAAAATAAAAAGCTTTTGCACAGGAAAGGAAACCACCAATAAAACAAAAAGGCAATCTACTGATTGAGAGAAGATATTTGCTATGATATATCCAATAAGAAGTTAATACCCAAAATATGTAAAGAACCTACACAATTTAACACCAAAAAACAATCTGATTAAAAAATAGGCAAAGCGACTGAATAGACAGTTTTCCAAAGAAGACACTCAGATAACTAACAGACACATGAAAAAATGCTCAATATCACTAATCACCCAGGAAATGCAAATCAAAGCCATAATGAGATATCACCTCCCACCTGTCAGAATGGCTATTATCAAAAAGACAAAAAATAACAAGTGCTGACAAGGATATGGAGAAAAGGGAACTGTTATGCATTGTTGGTGGGAATGTAAATTGATGGAACCACTATCGAAAACAGTATGGAGGATCCTCAAAAAGTAAAAAACAGAACTACCATAAGGTGCCTGGGTGACTTAGTCGGTGAAATGTCTGCCTTCTGCTCAGGTCATGATCTCTGGGTCCTGGGATTGGATCCCACGTTAGGGTCCTGGCTCAGTGGGGAATCTGCTTCTCCGTTTCACTCTGCCTCTCCTCACCACCACCCATACCCCCCCAGCTCATGTGTGCACACACTGTCTTTATGTCTCAAATAAATAAATAAAATCTTAAAAAAAACAAACAAACAAGAACTACCATATGATCCAGCAATTCCACTGCTTTGGGTATTTACCCAAAGAAAACAAAAACACTAATTCAAAAGATATATGCAACCCTATGTTTATTGAATGATTATTAACAATAGCCAAGATATGGAAGCAACCTAAAGTGTCCATCAGTAGTTGAACAAAGAAGATGTGCTATATAAATACACATGATAGAATATTACTCAGCCGTAAAAAATGAGATCTTGCCATTCATGATATCGAGGGACCTAAAGGGTATTATGCTAAGTGAAGTAAATCAAATAAAGAAAGACAAAGACCATCTGATTTCACTTATATGTGTAGTCTACAAAACCAAACGAACTCTCAAATATGGAGAACAAACTGGTGGTTGCTAGAGGGGAGGGAGTTAGGGGGATGGGTGGAACAGGCAAATGGGATTAAGAGTTATAAAATAAATAAAACATGGAAATTAAAAGTACAACACAGAAAATATAGTCAATTACTTTGTATGGTGATAGATGGTGACTACACTCATCCTGGGGAGCACTAAGTAACATACAGAATTATCAAATCACTATGTTATACACTTGAAACAAACAGAACATTGTATGTTAACTATACTTCAATTAAAACAAAAAAAGAACGAAAACTTTACTACTTAAGAGTTCAGTCTACCCAGCAATGCAAGAACCACCAAGGAATCTTTCCCAAACAATTAACCAACCTGTGGAAGTTCTTGTAGCTAAACAATGATCCTCCTAAAAAGTAATAGACATATGGGGGGAAAAATGATACAGAATCAAATCTAATCATTTTAAACCATGGAAAGAAAACACATTTAAGTTCCTTTAAAATATTTTTATATACAAAGAACAATTTTATATGCTTTTAAAATTTTTAGGAGAATCATTATCCCTCATTATGCTTCAGTGTCAGATACAAATTTGAAATGAACTCTTCTATAAGCAGCAGAACTGGGATAAATAGCAGATGATACTAGCAATCTCTGACCCAATATCAGGATTTAAAGAACCCTGGGATTAAAAGTATTTCATGGAAGTAATTATGTCACAATTAACTATATTCTCCAAATCAGAATGGTTCTCATAAGACATCTAATGTTAAGGTATTTTGACACTGTTTTTTAAAAGGTCCCATATTAAAAAAAGAAGCTTCCTCTAGAGAAAGGAAAAAAAATGATTTTGGCCTATTAAAGATAGTATCTATTGATAAAATATTGTTCCCAAACATGCAATAAATTATTACCTAATGCATGTTCACTGTATGAAATAATCACTTAGTAAAAAATTGTGTATCTCTTAAAATTTTCAGTTCAATTGTTTTTCTTTTGATATACTGAAAAATTTAATGATTGGCTTTAAATCTTTTTTTAATAATGTAAAATATGTAAGCTTTATTATATGTTAAAGAAAATAAAAAATAGGATGACCCAAAATTTACTCATTAAAGTTACAATAAAGTACTCTTCGATGAATACAAAATTGCAAAATAATTGATGCTTTTCTCAATAAAGATTCCAGATATATTTACTGATGAGATAAAACAATGATATGTTTAATGACTTTTGTTCTGTGTTAAGGTCACCTTATTGAACGATACATCATGAAATCGATAGTTGTACATCTAGGAAATTTACCAATGGAGCTCTCTTCCACTGGTGTGTATATTTTAATTTGTCTCATGTGGGTGTCTCTTCCATTTTGGTGATTGGCTAGAACAGCAATCTGTATCATGAATGTGCGAGTTGGCTTCTTATGGTTATCAGTTAAGGGAACATGAATCCAGCCACTTGGTTCCACCAATTCAAGTTGCTGCCAAGAAAACAAAAGTCAGATTATATTTTTACCCAATGAATATAATTTATTATAATGAATACATTTTAAAGTTGGCTTATAATTAACATTTTGCTCACTGAGAGAATGACAGTATAACAACCATTACCAGTTATTTGGCATTTTTACATCATGATCCATTCTTACACTTGCTAATAAGCACTCTACATGTACCATGTTATAGACAAAATAAAAATAGATATATGCAGTCTTAGTGTTTATAGAAACTTGTATACCATTCAAGTTCAGAATCAGACATGTATTAATGTATATAGCCAATGGAAGACCATGTTGATATAAGTAGGAAAAGAATCTAACGTTACATCTCAGGTATACTTTATTTCAAGGACCATACCTAATATACCCGAAACACATTTAAGAATAAATCAGATTATATATAAACTTCAAAAAATATTAACAAAAGAAAATCAATAATTAAAAAAAAAACAGACAGCTTTTTTTTCTTGAACAACAGTAAGTGATTTATCTAGTCTGGATGATATTCTAAGCCTAAAATCTAGATTTTTAATAAGAAATTCCAGATAAATTTTTTTAATTCTTAATTTTATTTTAATCAAGAGTCCAAACTATCCTTCCTTAACAAGGGAAAGAAAATCATAAGTCAAAAGGTAAACCTAAGTTTCTAAAATTTTTTCTTTGAAGTAGTTTTTAAAAGATAAATACTGATTTCTAAATTATCTTAATTATTGAACATATATAAACTATATACATCACCAAAAACACAGGTTTACCTCAACAACACAACCAAATGGCAGTGTCAAAGAATCTAAATCTGGATTCTATGAGTTACTCTACTAAAACAATTAATTGAACATGACTGTATCTTCTTATTTTCCTTTCCTCTCTCCCTTCTTTCTTTTTTCTTTCTTTCACTTTTTCATTCCTCTCCTTTTCCTCCTTCCCTCTTTCCCTTCTTCCTTCCTTCCCTTCTTCTTCTTTCTTCATTCTTTTATTCTTTTTTTTTTTTTATGGAGGAGAAGGGTGGGTAGATACAAATAGAGATGTGGACAAGACAAAGAGAAAAGGAATCCTATGAAAAGGTAGTTATTTTTTTAAGACTGAATGATTTCTCCTTTTAAGTACAGAATGTAAGAATGAATAAATCTCTACTCCTCATAGTATTTTTAGTCAGTGGTTGTTGTTGCTTTTAAAAAACTTGTATCAGTGCTAACTTACCTTTAAAAAAAATAGGGGAGGGGATCCCTGGGTGGCTCAGCGGTTAAGCATCTGCCTTTGGCTCAGGGTGTGATTCTGGAGTCCCGGCATCGAGTCCCACGTCAGGCTCCCTGCATGGAGCCTGCTTCTCCCTCTGCCTGTCTCTGCCTCTCTCTCTCTCTTTATGCCTCTCATGAATAAATAAATAAAATATTTAATAGATAGATAGATAGATAGATAGATAGATAGATAGATAGATTTTATTTACTTATTCATGAGAGACACAGAGAGGCAGAGACACAGGCAGAGGGAGAAGCAAGCTCCATGCAGGGAGCCCAATGTGGGACTCGATCCCGGAACTCCAGGATCCTGCCCTGGGCCAAAGGCAGCAGCTTGTGGTGCTGACATTTCTGATGTGAGTGGGATTCACTACGCTGATGCTGTGTTAGAAAAACTGCAAAATGAACTCAGATATCGCTATGGGAAGGAACTGCTGCTGTGGAGAAACACTGCTAGGATGATGGAAAGTAAACAGGACAATTAACAGAGGGAAGTAAGTCTCTTTTTCCTCTTCCTGCCCTGCAGTCTCCCTCTAGCCTACCCTTTTACCAGAACTTAACAGCCAAGCAAGAGCTCCACATATATGAAATCTTTACTGAGAAACCATTATGTGTTGAACAATGTTATAGGGGCTAAAAATAAAAAATACAGTGGCAAATAAGATCACGCCTGAAAAAAACTACTCAAAGAGGTACAAAAAGATAGGGTTTAAACATGACTTCAGGGGCAGCCCGGGTGGCTCAGCTGTTTAGCACCACCTTCAGCCCAGGGCCTGATCCTAGAGACCTGGGATCGAGTCCCACGTCAGGCTCCCTGCATGGAGCCTGCTTCTTCTTTGCCTGTTGTCTCTGCCTCTCTGTGTGTCTCTCATGAATAAATAAATAAAATCTTAAAAAAAAAAAAAACAACACATGACTTCAAGAAAGAAGTCATAATAAAAATACTAGTAGTGAGGAAGAAAAATCAACAAAAAGAATAAAAAATAAATCAATATACTTATAAAATAAAATGTGTCAATAATAATTCCTCAAAAAGAACGCTAATGACAATAATAGCAGCAAGTGCTTACCTGGCACTATTATGTGCCAGGTACTGTTCTAAGTGCATTAAGTATATTAATTTACTTAATCCTAGCAATGAGGCAGGTAATATTATCCTGCTGTCACAAATGAGACAAGTGAGACACAGAAAAGTTAAGTAATTTCAGTGAAGCCACATAGCTGGTAAGTGGCAGAGCTGTGATTCAAACAGGCAGTATGATTCCAGGGACTATGCTTTTATAAATATAATGTGTTTTATATTATATAAAGATAATAGGGATCCCTGGGTGGCGTAGCGGTTTGGCGCCTGCCTTTGGCCCAGGGCATGATCCTGGAGACCCGGGATCGAATCCCACGTCGGGCTCCCGGTGCATGGAGCCTGCTTCTCCCTCTGCCTGTGTCTCTGCCTCTCTCTCTCTCTCTGTGACTATCATAAATAAATAAAAAAATAATAAAAAAAAATTTAAAAAAAAAAAAAAAAAAAAAAGATAATAATTTAGTGGCTATAATTTTATCTGAAATCCTATATTATACAAAAAAAAACATGAATGAAATGAATTATGGGTAGGAGAGAATTCCCCACAATCCTATCATAATACAATTTCCTTTTAAGCCAACACATAAACATATACACATATAACATAAAGGGAATTATAAAAGAGAACAATAATAGAATTAAATATATATTTCAATTTCAAAAATCTTAAAGAGGAAAAAAGTAAATAGTATTATATATACTAAAAAAAGTTTTCATTTTTAAAAAATTTTTATTTATTATTTTTTATATATACTGAAAAAAGTTTTTTTTTAAAAAAACATGGTAGGGTGGTATATAAAAAGTATAAAATAAGTTGATAAAAGATATATGCATCAAACACCATCTTTAAAAAAATCAGGGTCTTGGGGTGCCCAGCTGGCTCAATTGGTGGAGCATGTAACTCTTGATCTCAGGGTTGTAAGTTTGAGCAGCACGTTTGGTAGGGAGATTACTTAAAAATAACATCTAAAAAACAAAAACAGGCTCTCTTGAGGATATTATGCTAGTGAAATGTGCCAGTCATAGAAGAACAATACTGCATGATTCCACTCACGTAAGGTACCTGCTGCTAGTGTAGTCAAATTCAGAGACAGAAAGTAGAATGATGGTTGCCAGGGGCTGCAGGGAGAAGGGAATGGGGAGTTAGTGTTTAATAGGTATGGAGTCTCAGTTTGGGAAGATAAAACAGTTGTAGAGGTGGATGGTGGTGATGACTGTACAACAATGTACTTAATGCCACAGAACTGTACTTATAAATGATTAAAATGGTAAATTTTATGTTATGTATATTTTACCATACAAAAACTACAGTTCTCCGTTCAACAAAAAAAAACCCAAGTCATGTGGTGATATCGAAACCCTAAAATACTGCTGGCTGTAAAATACTGTACTGGCTGTACATTTTACACTATAAAATGATGCCACCACTTTGGAAAATCATATCACAGTTCCTCAAGTGATTAAACATAGTTACCAGATGATCAGCAATTCTATCCTCAGATTTATATCCCAAAGAAATTAAAACACACGTTCACCCAAAAAATATGTACACAAATGTTTATAACAGCATTATTCATAGTAGCCAAAACATGCAAACAACCTAATGTCCCACAGTTGATGAATGGATAAATAAAATAGGCCATACTCATACAATGCAATATAATTTAGCAATAAAAAGAAATGCGCTGATATATACATAATACTTTGAACCTTGAAAGTGAAATAAGCTAGCTGATCACAAAGGACTGCATTCTATATGATTCCATTTATATCAATGTCCAAAGTAGGTAAATCCATACAGACAAAAAGTAAATTGGTAATCGCGTAGGGCCGAATAGCGGTGGTGGTGGGGTGCAGGGGATGGGAAGTGATTACTTATCAGTACATGGTTTCCTTTGGAGGTCATAAAAATGTTCTAAAACTGGTGATGCTTGTAAAACTCCATGAACACACTAAAAACCAAGGTTATACATCTTAAATTAACTACATAGTATGTAAATTATATCTCAGTAAAGCTGACTACATATAAAAAAAGGCAAATCTGTTTTAATACAGTGATTAAGAAATATTCTAAATACACCAATAAAAAGAAATTAAAAAAAAAGAAATACTCTAAATACAAGCAAATGTTAAAAATATACTTGACAAATGAAATCAAAGAGAAAACAGAGAGAGAGAGAGAGAGAGAGAGAGAGAGAGAGAGAGAGATGCCTGTGTGGCTCAGTCAGTTAAGTGCCTGATTCCTGATCTCAGCTCAGGTCTTAATCTCAGGATCATGAATTCAAGCCCCATGTTGGGCTTTAAAAAAAAAGGAAAGAAAGAAAGAAAGTAGAACTATAAATATTAATTAGATTCTTAAGTTTTTCTGGGGAAAAATGGGGGAGGATAAGAAAAGTTAATATCCAAAAGAGAAAAATGAGGACAAGGAATAAAGCTGGTAAGTCTAGAAAGTAAAACCTAGTACAAAGCCATATTAAATACATGGTATGGTACTATATATTTCATATCAGTAGGTGTACCAGTCAGGGTGCATTTGGCTGCAGGTAGCATAAAATCTAATTCAATGAGACTTAAACAATGAGAAAATTTAGCCAATAGGAATATAATAGGAATGCCTGAGTTAATATGGTCACAGGATAGGTTAATTCAAAAGCTCAAGGATGCTCTCTAAGACTCAGGTCCTTTCATCTTCTCACTCTTCCAGGATAGCATTGTTCTCAAACTGGCTTCCCTTATAGTAGTCACTTGATGGCTGCAGCACTCCTCCAGAGGCAGAAATTAAATACTACTCACGTCTTGGATCTTTTTTAAGAATAAGCATACCTTGGGGCACCTGGTTGGCTGAGTCAGTTAAGGTCTGTCTTCGGCTCAGGTCATGATCCCAGTGTCGCGGGATGAAGCCCCGCATCTGGCTCCCTGCTCAGTGGGGTAGCTGCTTCTCTTTCTCCTCTGACCTTCCTCATCCCCTACTCATGCTCTCTCTTTCTCTCTCTCAAATTAATAAATAAAATCTCAAAAAAAAAAAAAAAAAAAAAAAAAGAACAAGCACACATTCTCAGAAGCTCATGTTAAATATCCATCCTTAGGTTAATCATCAACAGAGGAGTGGGACCACCATGATTGGTTTGCCTCAATTTGGACTCATTCCCTGAATGGCAGCACATAGCTACTTTCTGGAAGGTAGAAAGTTGAATAAAATTGGAGTTCTATCAGAAAAAAAGGTTAGAGAGAATGGATATTGAGTGGAAAACTAACTGCCATAGTGAAGAAAGGATGGCTTTCAAAACTAGCACTGTAACGACTGGTTATTTAATAAAAGTTTAGATTTTAACTTTATACCAAATTCAAAAGTACATTCTTAAAGAATTAAATATCTATACAAATAAACAATCACAATAAGAAAACTACAAGAGTATTAGAATAATTATACAAGATCACGTTTACAATCTTCTGGTAGGATTCACCTTCCAAAGCAGTTCACAAACCAAAAGATAAAGGAAGAAAACAAATTTGACTACAATAAACATCAAAAATTTCTGTAAGGCCAAAAATAAAGTAAAAAATAGTAAAAAACAAAAACAAAAACAAAAACAAAACAGTAAACTGAGGGAAAAAAACACCTCTATTTCATAACAAAGAAATGAGATCTTAGAAATAATCAGAGGAGCACCTGGGTGGCTCAGTCAGTTAAGCACCTAACTCTTGATATCAACTCAGGTCACAAAACCTTAAGGAAAAAAAATCAACACAAATTTTAAAAATAGACATATGCCATGTACAGTATATATACACACAAAAGGAGAAATGTAATGGGCCAACAAACACAAGGAAATTGTTCAATCTCAATAATAGATACAAGTTTAAAAGTGTGTGTGTGTGTGTATGTGTATGTGTGTGTGTGTATAATATCATACTGGTAAAGATTATAATAATTAAGAACTCTCATTATTGGTGAGGGTAAGGGAAATGTACTCTCATAGACTGATCTAGAAATTAAATAGGTATAAGCTTTCTGAAAAGTAATATGGTAAGACCTATCAACATTTTAAATGTAATTAGCCTTTAACAGAGTAACTTCACTTCTGGAACTATACACATAATGTAGTCTTATATAAATAAGTTATATGACTTATATATATATAATAACTTATATATTATATATATGACATATATATAGAAATAACTTATATAAATAAGTTATATGACTACCAATTGAAGGGTGATTGTGGTACCCAGCCCCCAAGATGACCCTGGTGATTCACGGCTTTTAACTAGTTTCTTCCTACAATGGGTTAGGGTTGGCTTTGTGCAACCAACAGAGTATGTCACAAGTGACAATGAGAGACTTTGCAGATAGGTCATAAAAGACACTATAGTTTCTTCCTCTGTTGTGCTACTCCTTCTGGAGAAACCAGCTCCATGACATGAAGACACTGAAGAAGCCCCCAGGAGAGGTCCATATGGAGAGAAACCTAGGCCCAACCTGCCAGCACATGAGTGAACCACCTTAGAAGTGGATTGATTCTCCAGTCTCAGTCAGCGTAGCTGACATACCACTTTAACTGCATGAGAGACTATGAGAGAGAACTGGCTAGCCAAGATCTTTCCAAATTCTTGAACAGAAATCATGAGAGATAATAAATGATAACTGTTGTTTAATACCACTAAGTTTTGGGTTATTTGTTACATAGCAATAGTAAAATACAGAGTGGTTAACTAAATAATAGTCCATATCCTGGAATATCCTACAGCAAGTAAAAATGATATATATTTGCAGTTATTTGCAGCTATCTCTGGTTAATTTTAAAAAATAAAATACTAATAAATAACTTGTATGATCTTATATTTTTTAAAGATTTTTTTATGGATAGAGAAAAAGTCTAAGGATATTCACTAAAATATGGACAATATAATGAGAATGTAAACCATTTTCATTTTATTCTAATTTTATGTATTGCCTATGTTTTTCTTAATAAACATGTATTTATCTTATTTAAAAAGCTATTTTTAATTTGATGGTGGTTGGGGGAAAAAAGATTTTCAGGAAGTTTCAATACCTGAGCTTAGTATCTCATTAATAGTACTCCTTTCTTCCACTAATAGACTCATCCTTCTTGGTGATTTATACATCCATTTAACAATCTGGATTCTCCTTTTCTTCATTTCTTCACTTCCAACAATTTTGATTAGTCATATTCACACTTGATCATGAGCAACGGCTGCAATATAGCTGAAATGTTGACTTAAAATACCTCATCTTTATGGGCTCCTAAATTACTGGCTTTCTCTAGTGATATCCATGGCAATAGTCTTACCCCCAGCAAAACATCGAGACCACTGATTCCCCCTACTTCTTGACTATTCATTAATCCATTCAATCTTAGTTCCTACTTTATCTCAAGACATCTGATAGTTCATTATGACAATCTCTTTACACACTTAAATTCAATGTCTGTCTCTGCTTTTTGTTTGTTTGTTTTGTTTTTTTTTAAGGAAATAATCCTGGTTATATCCAACTCGCTGCTTATTCTATGCCTATTGAAGAAAAATAGCCATGCTCACGGTCTCTGGATTAGCTGTTTCTAGGCTTGTCCTCAAATCCTAACATCTCTAATCTTTTCTCTCTGAGCTATTGTCTTATTAAAAAAACTGTTTAGAGGGAGGGGCAAGAAGGCGGAAGAGTAGGGACCCCAAATCACCTGTCCCCACCAAATTACCTAGATAACCTTCAAATCAGCCTGAAAATCTACGAATTCCGCCTGAGATTTAAAGAGAGAACACCTGGAATGCTACAGTGAGAAGAGTTCGCGCTTCTATCAAGGAAGGAAGACAGGAAAAAAGAAATAAAGAAACAAAGGCCTCCAAGGGGGAGGGGCCCCGCGAGGAGCCGTGCTAAGGCCGGGGCGAGTGTCCCCAGGACAGGAGAGCCCCGTCCCGGAGACGCAGGAGCTGCACCGACCTTCCCGGCGGAAAGGGGCTCGCAGGGAGTTAGAGCAGGACCCCAGGAGGGCGGGGATACCCTCGGGCTCCCTGGGACACTAACAGACACCTGCGCGCCCAGGAGAGTGCGCCACACCCCGCGGCGAGCTCCCTAAAGGGTTGCAACACGCACAGCTGGACCCGGAACAGCTCGGAGGGGATCCGGCTGCGGCTCCAAGGAGGGGGCTGCGCGGCCCTGGGAGCAGCTCGGAGGGTCTCGGGGAGATCCGCAGCCGGGAGCGCGAATCCAACAGCGCAGGCCCGGGAGCCCAGGGCGCCAGGACACAGCCCAGAATCCGGCCTTCCCCCGGGACAGGCAGAGGCCGGGAGGAAAGGACAGCAAGGACGCTCCTGCCCCAAGCAGAGCAGATCAGCGGCCCCGCCCCGGAATATCCAGGCCCTGCAGACGGAGAGCTCTGTAGTTACTGCGGGAGCTGAAGCCAGGGCTCCAGGGCTGGCCCCGCCACTGGGGTTGTTCCTCCTGGGGCCTCACGGGGTAAACAACCCCCACTGAGCCCTGCACCAGGCCGGGGGCAGAGCAGCCCCCCCAAGTGCTAACACCTGAAAATCAGCACAACAGGCCCCTCCCCCAGAAGACCAACTAGACGGACAAGTTCCAGGGGAAGTCAAGGGACTTAAAATATACAGAATCAGAAGATACATCCCCGTGGTTTTTTTTTTTTTTTTCTTTTTGATTTCTGTTTGCTTCCCCCACCTTTATTTCCTTTCTTTCTTTTTCTTTCTTTTTCTTTTCTCTTTTTTTCTTCCTTTTTTCTTTTTTCTTTTTCTCTTTTCTTTCCTTCTTTCTCTCCTCTCTTTTTCTCCTTTTCCCAATACAACTTGTTTTTGGCCACTCTGCACTGAGCAAAATGACTAGAAGGAAAACCTCACCTCAAAAGAAAGAATCAGAAACAGTCCTCTCTCCCACAGAGTTACAAAATCTGGATTACAATTCAATGTCAGAAAGCCAATTCAGAAGCACTATTATACAGCTACTGGGGGCTCTAGGAAAAAGCATAAAGGACTCAAGAGACTTCATGACTGCAGAATTTAGATCCAATCAGGCAGAAATTAAAAATCAATTGAATGAGATGCAATCCAAACTAGAAGTCCTAACGACGAGGGTTAACGAGGTGGAAGAACGAGTGAGTGACATAGAAGACAAGTTGACGGCAAAGAGGGAAACTGAGGAAAAAAGAGACAAACAATTAAAAGAGCATGAAGATAGATTAAGGGAAATAAACGACAGCCTGAGGAAGAAAAACCTATGTTTAATTGGGGTTCCCGAGGGCACCGAAAGGGACAGAGGGCCAGAATATGTATTTGAACAAATCATAGCTGAAAACTTTCCTAATCTGGGAGGGGAAACAGGCGGTCAGATCCAGGAAATAGAGAGATACCCCCCTAAAATCAATAAAAACCATTCAACACCTCGACATTTAATAGTGAAGCTTGCAAATTCCAAAGATAAAGAGAAGATCCTTAAAGCAGCAAGAGACAAGAAATCCCTGACTTTTATGGGGAGGAGTATTAGGGTAACAGCAGACCTCTCCACAGAGACCTGGCAGGCCAGAAAGGGCTGGCAGGATATATTCAGGGTCCTAAATGAGAAGAACATGCAACCAAGAATACTTTATCCAGCAAGGCTCTCATTCAAAATGGAAGGAGAGATAAACAGCTTCCAAGACAGGCAGGAACTGAAAGAATATGTGACCTCCAAACCAGCTCTGCAAGAAATTTTAAGGGGGACTCTTAAAAGTCCCCTTTAAGAAGAAGTTCAGTGGAACAATCCACAAAAACAAGGACTGAATAGATATCATGATGACACTAAACTCATATCTCTTAATAGTAACTCGGAACGTGAACGGGCTTAATGACCCCATCAAAAGGTGCAGGGTTTCAGACTGGATAAAAAAAGCAGGACCCATCTATTTGCTGTCTACAAGAGACTCATTTTAGACAGAAGGACACCTACAGCCTGAAAATAAAAGGTTGGAGAACCATTTACCATTCGAATGGTCCTCAAAAGAAAGCAGGGGTAGCCATCCTTATATCAGATAAACTAAAATTTACCCCGAAGACTGTAGTGAGAGATGAAGAGGGACACTATATCATACTTAAAGGATCTATCCAACAAGAGGACTTAACAATCCTCAATATATATGCCCCGAATGAGGGAGCTGCCAAATATTTAAATCAATTAATAACCAAAGTGAAGAAATACTTAGATAATAATACACTTATACTTGGTGACTTCAATCTAGCTCTTTCTATACTACATAGGTCCTCTAAGCACAACATCTCCAAAGAAACGAGAGCTTTAAATGATACACTGGACCAGATGGATTTCACAGATATCTACAGAACTTTACATCCAAACTCAACTGAATACACATTCTTCTCAAGCGCACATGGAACTTTCTCCAGAATAGACCACATACTGGGTCACAAATCGGGTCTGAACCGATACCAAAAGATTGGGATCATCCCCTGCATATTCTCAGACCATAATGCCTTGAAATTAGAATTAAATCACAACAAGAAGTTTGGAAGGACCTCAAACACGTGGAGGTTAAGGACCATCCAGCTAAAAGATGAAAGGGTCAACCAGGAAATTAAGGAAGAATTAAAAAGATTCATGGAAACTAATGAAAATGAAGATACAACCGTTCAAAATCTTTGGGATGCAGCAAAAGCAATCCTGAGGGGGAAATACATCGCAATACAAGCATCCATTCAAAAACTGGAAATAACTCAAATACAAAAGCTAACCTTACACATAAAGGAGCTAGAGAAAAAACAGCAAATAGATCCTACACCCAGCAGAAGAAGAGAGTTAATAAAGATTCGAGCAGAACTCAACGAAATCGAGACCAGAAGAACATGGAACAGATCAACAAAACCAGGAGTTGGTTCTTTGAAAGAATTAATAAGATAGATAAACCATTAGCCAGCCTTATTAAAAAGAAGAGAGAGAAGACTCAAATTAATAACATCATGAATGAGAAAGGAGAGATCACTACCAACACCAAGGAAATACAAACGATTTTAAAAACATATTATGGGGATCCCTGGGTGGCGCAGCGGTTTGGCGCCTGCCTTTGGCCCAGGGCGCGATCCTGGAGACCCGGGATCGAATCCCACATCAGGCTCCCGGTGCATGGAGCCTGCTTCTCCCTCTGCCTGTGTCTCTGCCTCTCTCTCTCTCTCTGTGACTATCATAAATAAATAAAAAAAAAAAAAAAAAAAAAAAAAAAAAAAAAAAAAATTAAAAACATATTATGAACAGCTATACGCCAATAAATTAGGCAATCTAGAAGAAATGGACGCATTCCTGGAAAGCCACAAACTACCAAAACTGGAACAGGAAGAAATAGAAAACCTGAAACGGCCGATAACCAGGGAGGAAATTGAAGCAGTCATCAAAAACCTCCCAAGACACAAAAGTCCAGGACCAGATGGCTTCCCAGGGGAATTCTATCAAACGTTTAAAGAAGAAACCATACCTATTCTACTAAAGCTGTTTGGAAAGATAGAAAGAGATGGAGTACTTCCAAATTCGTTCTATGAGGCCAGCATCACCTTAATTCCAAAACCAGACAAAGACCCCACCAAAAAGGAGAATTACAGACCAATATCCCTGATGAACGTGGATGCAAAAATTCTCAACAAGATACTAGCCAATAGGATCCAATAGTACATTAAGAAAATTATTCACCATGACCAAGTAGGATTTATCCCCAGGACACAAGTCTGGTTCAACACTCGTAAAACAATCAATGTGATTCATCATATCAGCAAGAGAAAAACCAAGAACCATATGATCCTCTCATTAGATGCAGAGAAAGCATTTGACAAAATACAGCATCCATTCCTCAACATCTTAAAAGCCATCTACGAAAAGCCCACAGCAAATATCATTCTCAATGGGGAAGCACTGGGAGCCTAAGATCAGGAACAAGACAGGGATGTCCACTCTCACCACTGCTATTCAACATAGTGCTGGAAGTCCTAGCCTCGGCAACGAGACAACAAAAAGACATTAAAGGCATTCAAATTGGCAAAGAAGAAGTCAAACTCTCCCTCTTTGCCAATGACATGATACTCTACATAGAAAACCCAAAAGCGTCCACCCCAAGATTGCTAGAACTCATACAACAATATGGTAGCGTGGCAGGATACAAAATCAATGCCCAGAAATCAATGGCATTTCTATACACTAACAATGAGACTGAAGAAAGAGAAATTAAGGAGTCAATCCCATTTACAATTGCACCCAAAAGCGTAAGATACCTAGGAATAAACCTAACCAAAGAGGTAAAGGATCTATACCCTAAAAACTATAGAACACTTCTGAAAGAAATTGAGGAAGACACAAAGAGATGGAAAAATATTCCATGCTCATGGAATGGCAGAATTAATATTGTGAAAATGTCAAATGTTACCCAGGGCAATTTACACGTTTAATGCAATCCCTATCAAAATACCATGGACTTTCTTCAGAGAGTTAGAACAAATTATTTTAAGATTTGTGTGGAATCAGAAAAGACCCCGAATAGCCAGGGGAATTTTAAAAAAGAAAACCATATCTGGGGGTTTCAAAATGCCAGTTTTCAGGTTGTACTACAAAGCTGTGGTCATCAAGACAGTGTGGTACTGGCACAAAAACAGACACATAGATCAATGGAACAGAATAGAGAACACAGATGTGGACCCTGAACTTTATGGTTAACTAATATTTGATAAAGGAGGAAAGACTATCCACTGGAAGAAAGACAGTCTCTTCAATAAATGGTGCCGGGAAAATTGGACATCCACATGCAGAAGAATAAACTAGACCATTCTCTTTCACCATATACAAAGATAAACCCAAAATGGATGAAAGATCTAAATGTGAGACAAGAGTCCATCAAAATCCTAGAGGAGAACACAGGCAACACCCTTTTTGAACTCAGCCAGTTAACTTCTTGCAAGATACATACACGAAGGCAAAAGAAACAAAAGCAAAAATGGACTATTGGGACTTCATCAAGATAAGAAGCTTTTGCACAGTAAAGGATACAGTCAACAAAACTAAAAGACAACCTACAGAATGGGAGAAGATATTTGCAAATGACGTATCAGATAAAGGGCTAGTTTCCAAGTTCTATAAAGAACTTATTAAACTCAACACCAAAGAAACAAACAATCCAATCATGAAATGGGCAAAAGACATGAAGAGAAATCTCACAGAGGAAGACATGGCCAACATGCACATGAGAAAATGCTCCACATCCCTTGCCATCAGGGAAATACAAATCAAAACCACAATGAGATACCACCTCACACCAGTGAGAATGGGGAAAATTAACAAGGCAGGAAACCACAAATGTTGGAGAGGATGTGGAGAAAAGGGAACCCTCTTGCACTGTTGGTGGGAATGTGAACTGGTGCAGCCACTCTGGAAAACTGTGTGGAGTTTCCTCAAAGAGTTAAAAATAGACCTGCCCTATAACCCAGCAATTGCACTGTTGGGGATTTACCCCAAAGATTCAGATGCAATGAAACGCCGGGACACCTGCACCCCGATGTTTCTAGCAGCAATGTCCACAATAGCCAAACTGTGGAAGGAGCCTCGGTGTCCATCGAAAGATGAATGGATAAAGAAGATATGGTCTATGTACACATGGAATATTACTCAGCCATTAGAAACAACAAATACCCACCATTTGCTTCAACGTGGATGGAACTGGAAGGTATTATGCTGCGTGAAGTAAGTCAATCGGAGAAGGACAAACATTGTATGTTCTCATTCATTTGGGGAATATAAATAATAGTGAAAGGGAATATAAGGGAAGGGAGAAGAAATGTGTGGGAAATATTAGAAAGGGAAACAGAACATAAAGACTCCTAACTCTGGGAAACGAACTAGGGGTGATGGAAGGGGAGGAGGGCGGGGGGTGGGAGTGAATGAGTGATGGGCACTGAGGGGTACACTTGACGGGACGAGCACAGGGTGTTATTCTGTATGTTGGTAAATTGAACACCAATAAAAAATAAGTTATTAAAAAAAAAAAAACTGTTTAGGGCAGCCCCGGTGGCTTAGTGGTTTAGCACTGCCTTCGGCTTGGGGTGTGATCCTGGAGACCCAGGATTGAGTCCCACGTCGGGCTCCCTGCATGGAGTCTGCTTCTCCCTCTGCCTGTGTCTCTGCCTCTATCTCTGTCTGTCATCCATAAATAAATAAAATCTTTAAAAAAATAAATTAAAAAAAAACAAAAAATCCGTTTAATTGACAATTAAAAAACTGTCTATTAAAAAAGCAGAGATAATCAGAAAAAATACCATCTTTCCATCAGCTGTTGTACAGTAAAATAACTGCTCCTGAATTTTTCTGAAGCCAGTTCTTCCATTTGCCAACAGATCCCTTTGCAAAGACTTTCCCAACCCAAAGACCCTGATCCCTAATAAACATTCTCTCTCCAAATAATCTTCTCTTAACTGAAGCACTGTCATCAGCATTCAAATATGCCACAATATTTGTTGTTTTAAAAATTTAAAATAAAACCCTTTCTTAATCCTATATTCTCCTCCACCTACTGACCCAATCCTCTGTTGCCTTTAACAGCAAAACTCCTTTAAAGTTTTTTAAAATAAATTTTTTTACTTGTTATTTTTATCCCACTGCAATCTGAATTTTATTCCTATCACTGAAACCTATCTTTGACCAATCTGGCCAAAGTTACCAGGGACCCTCAACTTGCCAGATCAATTCCTCTCAGAACAGTTCTTGATACAGTTTGTTACTGAATTCTGGATTTTATCTAATGATTTTATCTAATGATCCTGACCACAATATGTATTTATATTTAAAGTTTTAAGTCTTTATGTAATATTGTAGTTTAAACACAGTTTTGTACACAAAATACATAACATGGTTTATCAAAGAATGTTAAAAGAATGTTCTAAATTACAGAGAAAATAAATGGAAACTTGGCAAAGAGATAAACTTAAAAGATTAATAAAGTTAAGACTTATTAAAGTAAGTTAAATATTTGAAATCATGTGCTTAAAGATACATCTACCTGAGTGAACTTGGAAAGAGATCCTTCCCAAGTCAAGCCTATGATAAGATTATAACCTTGTAAGATTGCAGGCAGAGGATGTAGCTTAGATATGCCTAGACTCCTGACTCACAGAAAGTGAGATATGTGTTGTTTTAACCTACTAAATTTGTAGTAATATGTTACACAGAAACAGAAAACTAATACGTAAGGGCATCAGATGAATAATGAATATTGAAAAATTTATAGAAGACTAGTGAAAATTCCATGTTAAAAAATATCTAGGGTTTTTACAAGTGTTTATAACTAACTCAAACAGATATAACAAACTGAGACAATTCCTAGTGTTGATTTGAAATAGATATTTCTTCAACATTTCATTTTGGGGAGCCTGGGTAGCTCTGTCAGTTAAATGTCCAACTCTTGGTTTCAGCTCAGGTCATGATCCGAGGACTTGTCAGGCTCTGTGCTCAGTGTAGGGTCTGCTTGCCCCTCTTCCTCCCCCTTTGCTCTCCTCCCTACTGCAGTGCATGCTCTCTTGGTCTCTAATAAATACATGAAATATATTTTTTAAAGATTTTATGTATTTATGGGACAACTGGGAGGCCCAGCGGTTTAGTGTCTGCCTTTGGCTCAAGGCATTATCCCAGAGTCGCAGGACTGAGTCCCACATCGGGCTCCTTGCATGGAGCCTGCTTCTCCTTCTGCCCGTGTCTCTGTGTCTCTGCCTCTCTTTCTCTCTGTCATGAATAAATAAGTAAAAAAAAAAAAAAAAAAAAAAGATTTTATGTATTTACTTGACAGGGAGAGAGCAAGAGAGCACAAGCCGGGGAAGTGGTAGAGGGAGAGAGAGAGAAGCAGACTGCCCGCTGAGCAAGGAGCCTGATGTGGAGCTTGATCCCAGGACCCTGAGATCATGACCTGAGCAGAAGGCAGACAATTAACCAACTGAGCCACAAGGTGCCCCACAAATATAAATATTTAAAAAAAAAAACCACACATTTCATTATTTTTTTAAAAAGATTTTATTTATTCATGAGAGACAGAGAGAAAGAGAGAGAAAGAGAGAGAGAGAGAGAGAGAGAGAGAGAGAGGCAGAGACACAGGCAGAGGGTGAAGCAGGCTCCATGCAGGGAGCCTGACGTGGGACTTGATTCCAGGTCTCCAGGATCACGCCCTGGGCTGAAGGCGGCGCTAAACCGCTGAGCCACCCAGACTGCCCTCATTTCATTATTTGACCATGATCTTGTTTAATTAGTTCTAAAATATGTGTTTTAGAGGCAACCTACATAGTAGGTATTCCATCTAGTGGCAGGAGAAGCCATGTAATGGACCACATCAGCACTACTGACAGCCCAAAGTCTACTGAGTCACTTCTGAACAGGAGCCACCACCTTTCCTTAATATTCCTTCCTTGATATTAGCTCCTATGGTGCAAAGCCTACAATGGTAAAAACTGTATATAAATACAATCCATTAGTTTCTCTATCAAGGTATCTCTCAGCCTGGCTCTGGGATCTTCTACTTCTAATCACCAGCCTGAGTCATTACCTCTACTCTGGCTATGATTTATTTATGAGCAGATGTACCCCTCCAAGGATACACTGATTAAATCCACCATAAACAAAGCTTACATTAAAAAAAAAACAAGCAACATTTATCAATAAAAATCCTGTGCAGTATTAAATACAAAGTTGTTTATAAGTCCTTTGTTATTGCTAAACACATATCCCTGGAAAATTAATGAAATAAGAAATAACTGCTTGATAGCTGTTTCAAGAAAGCTGTCCTCTACTCTTCACTCTCACTATCTTTTCCTCCTTCATAAGCCATAGCTATGACTTGATAAAATTCTATAAAATCTCAAAGAGAACTGTCAACACACAAAGGAGCACATCCTGGAATTTTAACCATCCTTCCACTTATGAAGGAACAGAATCAGTTAACAGCAATGATGACCTACTTGTAGACAAAAAAAAAGTCTAATATGATCCAAAAGAAACTTCAGAAGTTCCAAATGTGCTATTCTTACTTAAGAATACCACAAAAGCAACTTAACAAAAGAGAATCCAACTCGAAAAAAGCTCAGTATGGAAAGCAAGCTCTTTTGCCCCAGTGAAGAAGGCAGCTACGTAACAAGGTGACTTTGAGGTCAAAACCAGTCACCTTGCTACGGATTGTCAAGACATTCATTTTGGGTGGTAAGTCAGAAAAAATTTCTACACAGACAAATTTACTACAGAAAGAGTTCCTACAGAGTTAAGATTATATTGCTTAACTGGTCTAAAAGTGCCCTGGTTTTGTTTTATTTTTTAAAGAAGTATAACAAAGAGAAAAGAACTAGTATTCTACTAATCCACATGAGCAGTTCTGAATAAATTTGAAATTAATGTCATTTAAAATAATAATTTCATCAAACACCCAAAACGGCAAAGAAATGTTAAGAAGAAACTGCTAAATAGTTTTGGACAACAAAAAAACTTGAGAAACCAAGTTAACCAGACTTAATTATCATTAAAAGAAACCAGTAAATATGAATACATGCATATATACATACTAAAATTATGTTTTAGTTTTGGTTTATGTTTTAGTTCTAAAGAAAAGCTAGGGTGAGGCCAGGGTGGCTCAGCGGCTTAGCGCCGCCTTTGGCCGAGGGTGTGATCCTGGAGTCCTGGGATCGAGTCCCACGTCGGGCTGTGTGGAGCCTGCTTCTCCCACTGCCTGTGTCTGTGTCTCTCATGAATAAATAAATAAAAATTAAAAAAATAAAAAGAAAAGCTAAAAGTCTTATCTAATGAATAATCAAGAAATGACAATAGATAAAAATATGTAGTATAGTAGATCAAAAATAAAAGTAGGATAATTTTACTCCTGTATAATTTATAAGCTTTCCTCATAAGAATGTTGTAATATAATAAGTGTCATCATTGCTCAATCCATGGGACACTTTTCAGTTTGAAATTTCTTATCCTTTCTAACATAACTTGATGTAACCTCTTTGTTGAAATATTCTCTTCTCATGGCCTCTGATTTCACCTTCTTCAGATATTCCTCTTCTCCCTTTCCCTTTCCCTTTCCTTTCCTTTTCTTTCTTTCTTTTCTTCCTCCTCATCTTTCTGGAGATTCCTTGTTTGTTGCTTAAGTGTTATATTCCTCATAGTCCTGTCCTATAGCTAGTCTCACAACACAGAATTTAATCTACACAATTGTCCTATATCATCATATCCAGACGCATGACTTCAGATACCTCAAGTGGCTATATGCTGATGACTCAAAATTTTATACCTCCTTTTTAAGAGGCAACTCCTAAAGGGACCAGCAAGGATCTTATGGAAGGAAAGGCAAGACAGAAAGATTCCGCCATAGAAGCTACATGAGAAAGGTCTGGACTCTAAAAGTATCTCTTTTACGTAAAGAAGATACTTTTAAAAGTATCTTCTCACCAAGGAGAATGGTGGTTGGTAGCAAACCAATGTTTCTGCTGAAAATAATTATAATCATACAATCATTATTTTAGAGTTATCAGAGCTACTGAAGCAAAGAAGACTAGAGGAGCCCAGGATCCTGGGGAGAAGGTCTTTCTGTACCCACTTCCACCATGGGCAGGGTCTAGAGTCTAAGATGAGGCAAGATGCTGAGAACTGTGGTTTTGTCCAGGCAGAGAGCTGCTTCTTGAAGTCAGAGAGACATGCAGAACTATTACTAGTAATTTTTCAGAAAAGACAAAACTAGAGACTTCAAGAGCTTCAAGCACACATCCTATTTTCCCCTCAAAACATTTGCCACATTGTGAAACTGTCTGAAATGGGAGGCTAAAGGGATAAGCAAGTGGTCACTGAGAGCAGAGCAGAATTTCTGGTAATCTCTCAGGGGTGAAGAAACAAATACTACAGTCTAGAACATGCCAAGGAGAAGGAACCCAGTAAATACATCAGGCCCCTAGATGAAAGCCTTGAGCAACCTTGAGTAGCTATGATATAGGAGTATTTTTTTTTTTTATGATATAGGAGTATTAAAGAACAGAGGTAGACAGAACCTTACCCAAATTGCATCAAAGCCTCAACCCAACTTAGAGAGGAGTAAAGCTATTCAATCTATCTGTCTAGCCCAGGAAAAACTAAACTCTCTAGAGAAAGAATATATTAAGAGCAGTACTGTCCAGTAGAATAAGAGTGTGGGCCACAAATGTGACCCGTGTACATAATTTAAAATTTTCTAATAACCACATTTGTAAAAAGTAAAAAGAAACAGGTCAAATTAATTCTATATTTAGTATATATATATGTAATATATATATATTTAGTATATAACACTTCATATATATAAATATATATATGTATATTTAGTATATAACACTTCAACATGTGATCAATATAAAAGGTTGTTAATGAAATATTTTACATTCTTTTTTGTTATACAAAAAAAATCCAGCATTTTTCACTTACAGCACATCTTAAGATTAGTCACATTGCAAATGCTTAAAACAAATCCACACACAGCTAGTGGAGCTGAAAAAAAAACTCCCCCTGCCCCCAATGTCTAGCAATCAATAAAAAATTACTACTATTAACATGGCTAAGAAATAAGAGGCCAAGATGAAGAAAATAAATGAAAAGAGAAAGAATTTCATCTGAGAATTGGAATGTCCTCTTTAAACGGAAATGATAGAGCTGAAAATAAAGTATCTGCAACTAAGAATTCATCAGACTGATTTAACAAGTTATACATATGAAAAGACAAAATGAACATATTCTTCAAAAAAAATTATCAGAGCTAAAAACGAAGAAACAAAATATGAATAGAACTATCTATTAAGGAAACCATCTCATAATTTAAAATCTATCACAAAACTCCAGTCCAGAATTTTGCCAGTCAATTCTTCCAAATATTCAAAGAAGAAATTATATCAATTTTGCACAAATGCTTTGGGAATAGAAAAAGAAGGAACACTTATAAGTGTTTTTATGAAGGTATCATAACTTTAGTTCCAAAACTTGGTAAGGACATAAGAAAGAAAAATTACAGACCAATTTTTCTCATGATAACAAATAAATTTAGAGCAAAATATTAGCAATAAATTATATAAAGCAATATATAAAAAGGAAAATGTATCACAGCCAAATAGGTATACAGGTTAGATTGTCATTTGAAAATTAGTGGAATTGACTTCACTAATAGAAGAAGGGAGAAAAATCATACAATCAACTTGTTAAATGCAAAAAAAAAAAAAAAGGCATCTGAAAAATTCAATAATCATTTATAATTTTAAAACTCTCGGTAAATAGGATTTCCTTAATATGAAAAATAGCATCTTTCAAACAAATTACCTACAGCATTTATATACAATGGTGAAATCTTGGAAACTTCCCCAATGAGATTCTAAGCAAAACAAGATCATCACCACTTCGATTTAACACTGTACTAGAGGTGTCAAGCAGGGAAATACTGCAAGGAAAATGGAAGGAAATAGAGAGAGGAGTAAGAGGGAAGAGACAGGATAAAAAAGGATGGTAAGGGAAGAAAAAAATAACGTTATTTGTAAATTATATGACTGCATATCTAGAAATCCAAAAGATTCTATAAACTATTAGATTAATAAGAAAATTTAACCAGGTCACTAGATACAAGGTCAATATATAAAGTTATAACTAAAAGAGCCTAGAATTAGTGCAAAGATAGAGTAATAGACCAATGGAACAGCTAAGAGACTTCAGAAACAGACCCACACATTTACAGTCATTTGATTACTGTCAGAGATGACACTCTGGTACAGCAAAGGAAAGATGGTTTCTTCAAATAATGATGCTAGATAATTTGGGCTTCCATTTGATGGGGAAATAACCCATAATAATCTTGACACCTACATTTCTCACCATAAACAAAAATGAGTTCCAGATGGATTTCAATCTAAATCTCAAAGATAAAAGGTCAGAAGCTTCCAAAAGAAAATAAAACATGTTTGTAACCTTGAAGTAGATAAAATTTTCTTAAACAGGACACAGGAGACACCTGGGTGGTTCAGGGGTTTAGCGCCTGCCTTTGGCCCAGGGTGTGTTCCTGGAGTCCCAGAATTGAGTTTCACATCAGGCTCCCTGCATGGAGCCTGCTTCTCCCTCTGCGTATGTCTCTGCCTCTCTGCCTCTCTCTCTCTCTCATGAATAAATAAAATCTTTAAATAAATAAATAAATAAATAAACAAACAGGACACAAAAAGCACTAATCAAAAACTATTGATCAGCTATCTTAAAATTAAGAACTTTTGTTCATTAAAAAACACAATTAAGCAAGTGTAAAAAACAAACTACAGACTGGGAAGTATTATGCCTATATCTAGCAAGGGACATCTATCTTGAATATATAAATATAAATATATCTATACAGAGAGACATATATATGCATATATGTGTGTGTGTGTGTATATATATATATATATATATATATAAAACCACTGAATTATGAGTTCTCCTATGAATATATATATATAACCACTACAAATCAAAGAAGTATATACCCAACAGAAATGCATACAGATGTTTAACAGTGTACACTCAAATGCTCACATGAACATTAGTTATAATAGCCAGACTATCCAAATACACACTAATAGTCAAATGGATCAATTGGAATGAAGTCACAAAATGAAATATTCTACAGCCAATGAGAATGTACAATCTACAACTACCCAACTATATAGACGACTCTCACAGATGTGTTGGGTAAAAGAAACGAGACACAAAAAAGTATAGGCACGGGGTACCTGGCAGGCTTGGTCTGAAGAGCATGCCACTCTTGATCTCAGGATCATGAGTTCAAGCCCCACATTAGGCAGAGCTTACTTCAAAAAAAATATATAGGCACAATATGATTCCATCTTTATAAAGTAAAACATCACAAAATAAACACACACAAAAAAGGATTTTAAAACCCAGATGAAAGTAATCTATGCGGTTACAAGTCAGAATAATGATTATTAGCCTTGAAGGAGCATAAGGAAACATAGAGGGTTTCTGGACTTTTATTTGGTTGGTGGTTATATAGGTGTGTTCAGTTTCTATAAATTCAATGAGCTTTTTCACTTATGATATTTGAACTCTACTGTTTCAATATAACAATTAAAAGCTAAAAAAAAAAAAAAAAAAGACCCAGAACTTTCTGCTCTATCATGCGCTGTGTGTGTGTGATGTCTGCAGCAGCAGCAAGTCATGCTCTCATACAACAATGTCCAAAAAGGCTTTTTCTTCTTTTAATTATGAAGGAAAATATTTTCCAGAAGCTATCAGATTTCCCATTGGCCACGTCTGAATCACCATGTCTAAGTGGTAACTGAAAGGGAAGTTGGAAATAGAGAATCAGGTATTTTCTATTTTTATGGAGGAAAGTCGTCTCTGTTGGCAGGGAAGAAAGATGGAGGAATGCTGCATAGGTAATCAACACTTTCTGCTACCCAGAATTATTATTAATGGCCTCTTAACTAGTCTTGCCATAGTCACTTGTCTTCTTCCAGTCTATGCTTGGGTTAGCAGCAGAGTCATCTGATAAAAATGTAAAGTTGAAAAATATTTCATTAGGTTATTTCAGTAAGAATAAATTCACAATCCTTAACACAGTTGATCAGGCCCTGCGTGATCTGGTCCCTGCTTACCTCTTCAGCCATATTCTGAATGGCCTCTCATCTATATTTTAGCCATATAACCTGCAATAATACAAAAACAAATTTACATCGTACAGGAGCTGGCTCTGAAAATATTCTAAAGATAAGAGATGACAGATATTAATTATATATCATTTAAAATGGGTCAATTATCCTGGATGTATACTGTCATGGATATCTATGGTTATACATATGGGAGCAAATATTTTTAAAAATTTTAATGATCTGCTTGGAAGACAAGGAAAACAGAAGATATAGAGAATCAGTGGCTCAATGCAGGAGGTGTCATAGCTAACAAATGTGAACTCATAAAGAACAGAGAAAACAGAGAGGAAAAATATGAAAGAACATAAGAGCACCTCCCAGAAGGAGGACAGGTGCTTCCTCAATGATGGGCTCCACAGAGCATCCAGCACAATGAAGGAAACACACACACACACACACACACACACACAAGCATGACATAGCACGAAATTTCTGAATATCAAGGGTAAGGAGATTAAAAAAGCTCCTACAGAGAACAACTACTCACATGCAAAGCATCAGGAATCAAAAGTGGTGTTGTATTTCTGAACTTTTACACTGAAAACTATGAGGCAATGGAGAATGTGCTTAAAAGTCTGATGAAAAATTATTTTCAAACTAGAATTCCATACCCAGCCAAATCATCCCTCGAGGGTGAGATTAAAACAAACTTTTCAGTCATGCAAGGTTTCAACAATTTTACCTCCCATGTGGAGGATGCATTCTACCAAAAAAGGAAGTAAATCAAAAAGATGAAGACCTGGGATCCAGGAAACAAGGGACCTACCAAAAGAGAAGGTGAAGGAAATTCCCAGGATGATGTTGAAGGGACATCTTAAGAAAATAGCTTTCAGACTGGGTCCTCTGAGAAATAGACACCACGGCATGCATAGCAATTAGAAATTAGAAATACCAGAAATTTATTAGGCAGAACATCTGTGAGAGAACATGGGGAGGAAGGCTAGAAGAGCCATCAGACAACAATGCAGGTCTAACCCCCAGGGAAGGAAAGAAGGTTGGAAGGTTGGGTGGACACATGTTTGACTACAAGGCAGTTCTAGGGAAAATTCAGCAAGGCCATCAGGGACTCCGTGAGCCATTGGCAGCCTGTCAGAGGACTCCAGAGTCCCCAGGAATGAGCTGCTTTCATACCCCTGGTGTCTCAGTCACTGGCTAGAGACAGACTGTGGGAGGCATGGCCTCAGCAGAAACGCAGTGATGGATTTCAGAAAGCAGCAGCTGGGGCCATCAGTCAGTTATTCCCCATAGTCAGAGATCTGAAAGGAACATTCTCATGGCCATCTGTGATGGCTTTGTAATGTGCCACTGTAGCTAGCCTAAACTACATTTCCCAGGATTCTCTTCCTCACACATTTCTGGTTACATGAGACACAAGAGATATTTTCATGCACTATTTGGAAAGCCAAAGTGAAGCAGCAGTCATATTTTGGGTTTTACACTCAAATTGAGGTAGGTGCTTCTGTAGATCACACATGGTATCACTATCTGCTGGTTTGGCTTGCTGTCATGGGGCAGCAGTCAGGCATGCAACTGCTCTACCTTCCTCCTGCAGTTCTGACTCCTGGGACAGTTGTGTTTACTCCATGATGAAGGGCATCAGCTTCTGCAGAACGCTCACATCACAAGGTTGGAAGCAGTGAGAACTGATGTGGATTCCACTTCATCTAGTTTGTGCTCATGGGTTCCAGCTTATCTTTGCTTTCCACCACTTTATATTTGTGTTCACTTTTGACTTCCTGCTCTCTGAATTTCAAGCTCCAGCATCAGACATGAAAGCAACAGCCTTAGAATTTAATCACTTCCTATTTGTGTAACATAAAATCTCTATATCAAACCCCCATTACAGACCACCACCCATCATTTCCATACACGCATATACGTACATACACGTGTGTATATGCTGCATGCACACACATACATATGCTCTGCTTCTCTAACTGAACTTCTACTGACACGCTGACAATGCTGGCTGAGCTGGAGGTCCAGAAGGGATATCTTCAAGAAAAACAGGTGGAACTGAAAAAGTCCACGTAACTTTCAAAAGGTGTTTTATAGGTCTGTTCTGTAAGAGAATTTAGGGATATATTGATAACTGATAACATTTTAAACATTAAGGAAAAAAATGAGGCAACCAGTAATTCCATAAAAATAAAACTATACCTAAAAAGGAAATTTAAGAATAGGACATGACATGAACCAAGCATGAACAACACTTATGTGGTCATAATAATGAAAATGTGCAAATTTCAACAAATACCATGAAAAGTCACACTAGGAAGATGAAGAGAAGGGGAGTCTGTGAGAGAGAGAGAAGAAATGGGATTATATGACTAAATCCCAATGCTTCAGTTAAGACATTAGATCATGTCTTTAAATATAGATAGGTACCCATACATCTAGAGTTGCACATATCCATTACAGAAATCTGTGTACATATAGTATTTAGAAATATGAAAGCAAATACAAGAGAAAAGGCTAAAGGAAAAGGATTGCTCCTAAGAAGTGGGATAGGAATGTGCGATAGGGAGATAGGTGTGCTACTGCTATAAATGCTATCACAGTCCTTCTAGACTTTTAACCTATGTACATGTTTCACTCTAGTAAAAATACACTTAAGCTGAAAAATTAAACTTTAAAAGGTAAGCTTAAAAAAATCAAAGTTAGTATAATTGAAAATTAAAGACTAAAACTTATCAAGTTGGCAGAAACAAAAAAAGAGAAGGCAAAATCTGACAATACCAAGTCTAAGCCGCTTAGAGGTCAAAAAAAGGCACTAATTGCTTAGGAATGCATACACAGGTGGTAAAACTATAAAGAAAGCTAAGAAATTACCATAAAAAGTTAGGATAGTGGTTACTTCTAAAGAGTAGAGAAAAGATTGTGGTAGGGAAGAAAAGAGGGTATACCCCCAGCTTCTGGGATGCTCATAAAGTTCTATTTCTTACCTTAAATGGGTTATATACACATATAAACTGTATAACTATTTTATAAACTCTGGGGACAAGAAAGCACAAAGTAAACAACTAAAACTCCAGTGTACATTTGTAGAACTTCTCATGCCATAAAGTTTAGCTTGATAAATTCACTAGTCCTTGATAGTCGAAGTGAACTATAATATGCTGTTAAATGAGCTTTAAAACATTTGAATGTATATTTCATTTAGATGGTAAATTATCTTTTATCCCAGAACAAAAATGAAACAGAAATTGTACTGCAAATCTGTCAAAAACTCATGCAAATATATACAAATTGGGACTTTTCACATGCACGAGTAATTTTTAAGTAAATTAAAAAGTACACTGTCATTCTAGCACCATAAATCTTAATAGTAAATACCTGAAGCAAGGAAAGGTTAGAAATAGCATTCACACACACGTCAGTAATATATCTAAGGCAACAGGCTCTTTGATGACCTACCACTGGGTCATAAAACACTGGAAAACAATGGGAGAATCAGGAGTTTGAGATTCCAAAGAATCACTATAAAATGCTTTTGTATCAATCATTTAACCACTAAGAAAATAACTGCTTATGTACAAAATACATTTGAAGAAGAAGGATACATGGAGATGCAAATACTTTTTAAAAAGAACATTCAATAAAGCAATGAATCCTTTAAAAGGTCTTTTCACAATCAAGCTGCCTTCAAAAGGACTGTTAAAAAGCTAACTAGGGCAAGACCTATAAGAAGCAGGTGACAAACTCAACAGCTATTTTTGATTAAGAGACATCTAAAATTTTTACTATAAGGATATCACAATTCTATGACAAGAATGAATAAAAAGCAGAATTCTAACTGCTACATATAATCCTAAACATAAGGAGATGTGGAGCTCTGCAGAGACTGGAAAGAAAGGTAATACAATGTCTTTAGGAGCAGATGAAAGAGATACTAATTAACTAGGGCTGACTCCAAGTTTTACTGCTTTATGATTTTTCTTTTGCTGGATCCAACTAACATATTTGGATCACTTACTCTTTGCCAGGCATTAAGAGTTTTACATTACTGATTTATTCCAGCCTTGCAACAGCCCTATGATGTACACTATTTTCATCATCATTTTAGATATAAGAAATCTTCAGCAAAAAGAAAGCTAATTTCCAAGGTTCACAGTTGAGTGGCAGAGCAGGAACTCAACACCCAGCAGATGACTTGAAAGCCTATGATCTTGAATCTTTATCAACTCAAAGACATAAATGTATATACCCAATAGATATGTGTAGTTAAACCCAATTTCAAAAGATAAAATGGAAAAGCATAGTAGTGGATGCTTTTACAACCTATAAAAACATTACCAGTTTTCAAGGCTTTGTGCTTTTTAACTACCATTTATTGAGCTACCATGTGTTAGGCACTTAACATACATTTGTTTTAATCATCCAAACACCACATCCCTAATTTATAGCTGAGGAACCTGAAGTCCACTGAGAGGTTATATAGTTTGCTGAGTGTCACCTAGCTGATGAAGGATGAAGCCAAGATTTGAAAGTAATTTTGCTGCCAAAACTGTGAACATCAAAGTAATAAAGGAGTCTTAAAATGTCTGTGAAGGGGCGCCAGGGTGGCTCAGTCAGTTAAGCATCTGCCTTTGGCTCAGGTCATGATCCCAGGGTCCTGGGATGGAGCCCTGCATCAGACTGCCTGCTTAGCGGGGAGTCTGCTTCTCCCTCTCCTTCTGTTTCTTCCCTCTGCTAGTGCTCACTTGTGCGCTTGCCCTCTCTCTCAAATAAATAAAAAATCTTTAAAAAAAATACATCTGTCTGGAATAAAAATAAAATAAGAATATATTCTGAGTACAAGTGAATAAATATTGACAATTCAAAAAGCTATACTATATATATGCTTCAAAGAGATGTGGAACTCTGGAGGGAATTTGGGGAGAAAATAAAAGTCCTGCAGCTCTATGAAAGTCCCACAATACTCATTGTTTCCTGTTAGTTATGGTACCTGGAAGTAAAGCATGACAACAGGAACAAATGAAATTCTTGTTACAGGTCTGGGCAGAGGTCAAAACCCATGACACACCTCCAGTTATATTAAAAATTAAAATGCAAACATCTGTAGTATTTTCAATAACCGGTTTCAAAACAGCTGAAGTAGTTCGCCCATACACATACACTGTTTGCCAGACCTGTGATTTCCCTTGGTCCCATAATTCACATACATAACAGATTTTGTTTATAAATAAAAGTATCCAAAAAAAAAAAAACCCTCAAAAAATTCACCTCATAATCTATTTTCAAAAGTGTTTATCCAAATCTAGAACAGCTGTCTAGAATAGTTCAGGTGGAATTATACAAAATGAGTATTTTGGAGTATGAAATAATTTTATTTTATACAGATTTTAAAAGCTCTTGAACTAACTATACAACTTATTGCTTAGACACTATGAGGTTTGACTTCATCTTGATAAGAATTACTATAATTTTAAGAAAAATGTTAACTTGTTTCCTAAAACTGCAATCAGTGGCAACTGAGTAAAAAAAGCAAAGACATTTTTGTTCTATTCACAAGCACCAACAAACAGCTCAGTGGGGAAATGGCAGTGTGCCAGGTTGCCTTGTGAGCAATTAGGCTTCGTGGCAATCAGGAGACTCAGGAGTCTTAGGCCCTTAGAAAACTAGTATGTTAAGGACTTGGTGTTTTTACTTCCCTTTCCAGGAAGCATATGTGAGATACATCTTGTATAGATGACAATCTCTTCCATCGACAGGACTGACAAGGTTAAGACAACTGATAAACAAATTGGGTAGAACATTTGAGAGATTAGTAGCATCATGGTCTACTGGACTTAGTGACTAAATGTACTAACTGGTCCCAGGTAGTCAGTAATCTCATCCCAATAATCAGAAGAAATGATAATTTAAAGTTTAATGCAATTATTATGAAATGTAAATGTACATTTTAATTGGTCAAGAAATTCAGAATGGAATTCAGAGGCAAACAAACCTGAAATTATCTCTTGATGAAAAATAGCTGAAATGGGTAAAAACCCAGGATCAGCAAAGATGTGTGTATATTTACTCTTATTAACCTCTACACAGAAAGTTTCAAAGAAAAAACAAATGATGTTGAATGATTCAAAGAAACCTTATGGGATATTGTGGACATTGACTTCCATTTAACCAAATTTAAGCCTGAAGTTCCCTATTATCTGGTAAATGCTTCTTCTTTTCGATGTTTCATGAATCTGAATGAAAGGCAGAAACTGTGAATACACTGGACCACATTTTCCAAGTTTGCTCTCTGTCTGATACCCAGCTGCATAAGAATAAAAATGAGTGAATATGATTAGATATGAAAAAAATCAATCTAAGGATCCATAAATGTACTTTCTAATACATTTCTTGATTAGAGTAATTATGCAGGGTTATTTGAAAAAATTTACTAATATTGTCAAAAAGCCACCATATTTAAGTATCTGAATTTCAAGTGGAATACAGAACAAATTTACGATATTTTCATATTCATCTAGCCAAGATACACTTCAACTTTATAAATAAAATAGATTTTAAAAGGCAAAAGTCAATATTTAAATTAATCCTTCGTTATATCAAAAGCTCATTACTTCTCACCTTCAATAGTTATTTCACTTAAAGCTTTTCATTATTTTGTTGTACACAGACATACAAAGCTTTTCTCTATTTCTTGATGTGCCAGTGACAATCATGTAATATACATCTTTATTTCTTCTATAAACAGAAATCCTCACAAATTTAAAATATAAGGACCAACAAATGTTTCACTACACTCAGAAAACACAGAGTCTTTATTCCAAGAGGAACTTTTGGTAAAAAAAAAATGATGTGTGAACAGCAGACACTGATGTTCACACAAGCATACTGCAGACAACCCAGCAGGCGGTTTTCTGTTTTTTTTGGATTATGCTCTGGAGGTGCTGGCACAATGGAATTTCAATACTATAATTGCTTATTTCTCTGTGTATCTTTAAAATAACAGGTAAAGAAAAAAATCAACTACAAAAATAACAAAACAAAATGTTTTTAATTCTTCTTTTCAAAGGATATAATTTATAACCATTACACAAATAGAGAAGAAGCACAAAAGGGGGATAAAAGAAATAAAGTAATGTTCCAAAGGTTCAGTTTACAAGGACCTCACACTAAGTTTTTTTTTCTCTCTCTCTGCAACTCTTACTAGAAACAGTATTATTTGCTAAAAATGCACTAGCTGCCAAGAGCCATGGTCCATCTAAAGCAAAATGCTTAAGATGGAAATAGAGTGTTAATACAGAAAAAAGAGCAAGATTCAGTATACAAATTTCTGTAAAACCTATTTAAAAAAAGAAAAAGATGAAGTTTTGATTTTGGTATCTTTTTCACTGAAAAGTAACTGCAGCCAAAGATAAAATACTAAAACATATAGTACTGTATTGAAACAAAAAGATGTAATCAAATTTCAAACTTTCTAATTAAACCTTTTTTCTGTAAGTTATTGGGAATTCAACACTAGTCTTGGTTCACATGATAGAACAATGGGAAAATTTTCCGAATGGTTGAACACTAACCCTGACAAGTGTGGAGAGCCAACTACAATACATTATATGGTAGCATAACCTGCCACCCACGTTGCTGAGAGAACAGCTTTCAAACACATGCACTGAGCTGTGAAACCACAAAATCCCTTATTACACATTGTTTCTTACTCTAGGTGAAATATACCATCAATTCTTTCCACTATAAATCTTTTTTTATTACTATTTTTGAAGTCCATTTAACAATCTGACTGTCTTTTCCTTACAACGTAAACGATGCCTTTTCAAAAAAGAAAATTCAACGGGAATATTATCACCCTATACAGTATTACCATGAAAGCTGTTATCTGCTGCACAATTTCTCATTGCTTATTCTGGGGACCTATTTACCTAAAATGCATTTTGTCCTAACGTTCTTTTTATTTTTCCTTTAAAGACCAAGTCTTGACATTGGTTCACTAAGTTTCTTAGAGCATTTGAAAACATTTGCTTTTAGAAAAATTGATCTACTGCTTTGAGGATTCTTTATCAAAATACATGATTTTCATCATTATCAAAAACAAGAGAAACAAACTGTCAAAATTTGTCACAGAATGAGTGTCATTCTAAGTCACCTAACGTTCCTCCCTTCCCCCACTCTGGCACAAATCCAAACCTATACCAAAAAACAAACAAACAAAAACGAAAACCCATTTTAGAGTCAAGGATATAATGGTGCCCTGACAATACTTGTCTTATATTGGTAAAACATAAACGAAGCAAGACTGCAGGATGACAAACACACTTCATCCTCATAACAGCACTGTGCTTTGTCAAAGAGGTGTTCTTACCTTTCAGAAAAAAGCCCACTGCAATAATGACTATCAAATCTGTACAAAAGGGATTGATCTACATATCAGGAAGGGTGAAAATTTTTTTAAAAACTTAAGACACTATTTTTAGAGAGATTCAATGACACTACTTGGTAGAGATTCAAGATGGCTAAAATTTTTAAAACTGTGTGTGTCCTCTAACATTTTGCCTGATTTATTTCCCTCTGAAATTCTCCCTCCTATCCTTTACATTTCCCTCCCTCCAATTCCTGCCCACCATGATCCACCTCCAGCCACAGTCTGGTAACTGAATCATACATAGCATTCCAGGACAGTTACAGGACATAACAGTTTCTTGTGGGGTTTTCATTTGCAATGTTGTTGGCAAAGAGAATTTTATTTGTAAGTGTTCCTGTTATACTGACAAGGTCAATTAGTCCTGTGAACTCTTCTTGGTCTTTCTGCCTGATAACTTGGTGGATTATTCAAGTGGGACTGTTCATAACCCATCAGCTATCACACCTACATTTGCTTATGGTTTATACAAGTAAATAAAGAATAGGAGAATCCTTTAATGTGCGATACCCAGTGCTCTTATCAAGCTTTCCCCAAAGTGCAAAAAGTACTACTGGTCTCCCAGAAGTTAGGTGGAAATTAGTTTGTATTGTACTTCAAATATTCAAAAGTCTTTAAGTTGTCAAGTATTATTTAATTTTTAAAAACACAAAAGGAAGGAGAGTTTGCACTATGTGTTTCCTTATGTGACAGGCAATACGCAAACTTGATCTTAATCATCTTAGGAATCCAATGAAAAAGGCACTATTAACCCTATTCTATGTATGAGGAACCTAAGGTTTCAGAGGAGTTAAATATGTTCCCAAGTTTCACACAGCTAATAAGTGGCAAAAATAAGAGATGTAAACCCAGATCTGAATAGTTTGCCAAACTGTGTCTTTCAACATTACTCAGCCTAAAAACCATGAGATAATACCCAGTCACCTCCCAGGGTCACTTATACTGCCAAAGCTTCAAAATCACTGTACAGAAGAATGATATCCAATTATTACTCTGCAACAACTAGCAAGAGATGAATGAATGAATGAATGAATAAGGGCATTTTAATATCCACACAGTCGTATCAACACTAAAGTTTTATTAAGAGTAAAACAACATTCATTTTTTTCATATCACTGTCAACCCAAAAGCACTCTCACATATATGAATGTACATGTGATCTTCCACACACAGGCCTGTACAACTACCTGCTCACATACACACACACACAAAGTAATCCAAACTGTCATACCTAATAATCCTGATTTCTAAACCAAAAGTATTGTTATGCCAGGCTACAGGGAAGTAAAAAGCTGCCTTAATCCTACAGTTATCAAGGTATCAAATTTCTTTGCAAAGAAAGATTTTTAAATTAAGTGGAATAACTTTTTCCTATAGTACTGTTTTTAAAAACTATCTGATCTAGTAAGCCTATTGTGATTACCTCTGTTTTTGCTTTATCAATTTCAAACAATTTGTTCAATCATTAGGGCAAACTGCCCTAACTGCAAATGCCTATTAACAGGAGCAAGCCTGTGTGCATTCCCAAAACTCAATTACTCCCAGCTTCCCTGCAATGGGAGCCTTCAGAGTGGCTAGAGTGACTCTCAGCGCTTCATTCACTGCTTAGTGGAAATATCTGTAAAAGTATTTGTAGCAATTAGGATAAACAGAGCTTTTATGAAAATACTGGCTTTACTAAAAATAATGACAGTTCAGATGTGTATAAATGACATTTTTTTAAATGTCCATTTATCCCCCTACTCTATATGCTTTTTACTATCAATATTGTGTTGGTTTAGAAAAATATATTCTGCAAAGAAAGTAGGAGGGCTGAGAAGTAGAATTCGGAATCATCAATATTGTCAGCTTTCCTTACATTCTAAAGGAATCAAAAATAAATTCCATAAGCACAAAAAATTTCAGTAACAGAATACAAAATCAAAAGATGTATCCAAGTTAGTAAACTAACGCCTTAATTAGTAAAGAAAGATCTAATATATTGACACAATGGATCACTATGTGATCCAACAGATCGTATGCTATTAACTGGATCATATCAGAAAAATTAAAATTGCTAAATTAAGTATTCCCTTTTAAAAGCCACATTATACTAATGTCACAGATGCTGCAGTTTCAAAGAATTGAATCTGTAATATTTAAATCCACTGCCAAGGGAAATTTCATTAGAATAAAAAACAAAAAATAGAAAATTTGTATGGGATATAAGCTATGCCAAACAATTGATATTAAAATGCAAAATATCAACATTAATTAAAAATAAAAACCTTCACACTTAGATCTGGCAGTAAGGAACTGAATCCGAGATAACCTCTCTACTCTCTATTACTAGAACATTCCTTATTAAAGAGAACACCCTTATCTACCACTTTCCAACCTTCTGCAGTCATGAAAGAGTAGAGATAAAGCAATCAGGCATTACAAAACTAAAGAAAAAAGACATATGGAAAGATATAAATTTATATTGACTGAGAAACCTATGTTTGGTACATTACAGATGTTTTTACACAGCTTAATCTCATTTCATCTACACAACCACCCAAACAAAACAGGTATTATGATTATCATTTTTTAAAGTAAACAAAGGCTCAGAAAGAACAGAGAAACTGCCCTATATCACAAAATAAAGAAGTAATAGTACCAAGACTGCAACTCTGATCTGACTATAAAACCTGTGATTAAAGCAGCATGTGGCAAAGACAATCGAGAAACATGTTCCTTCCTCTGGCTTAGCTCTCTTCCTTCTGTCCCATTTTGAATACATTATTTAAAACCCAGATTGCAGATTATGAAACAGACTGGGTTTCTGCCCCTGTAAGCCAAGGTTAAGAGAACTCTGAGTTCAATGTTGAGTACAACAGGACTCTGGGGGAATAGCAGCAAGTTTCAGAGGACTACAAATTCAGGTTAAATGGAGTTCAGTGAGTCATGATGATTCCATGCCACTGATAATCCTGATTATAGTCAATAGAAAATTTTCAAATTTTAATTCCATTTCTGCCTTAGACAATTCTCTCTCAACACAAGGCAACTCGTCATACAAAATAAGTATCTTAAAGCATGGAAAACCTCTCAGTGCCTTTCACTAATTTTCCTCAGAGAAATAGTAAAATATTTAAACAGATAAAATGAAGACTTAACAACTAGATTTTACAAACTGAGAATAATTTTCATTTTTTATCCTTTCATTCTCTTAAATGTGAAGCAGCTACCTAAAATACTTAGATGTGTGAAGACAGAGATTTCTTTCCATTCCTAAGTTTGTTTTCATTCCCTGAAGCACCTTCCTTATCATACTTAACCTGAGGCTCATCACATTTGGGCCATGATAAGAGGTAAGTTATGACTCTCCTGGATTCTCTCTAGTAAATTACATTCCCTTGAATCATTATCTCTAAGATCACATGCTTATACCAGACAGTGGGGTTGCTAGGATAGATTCAGTTTAAAAAGTAATCTGCTTTGGACCTTTCTCTAAAGTAAAGCTAAAACAAATGCTCCTCCACTATCTTTAAAGTAAATTCAAGGGCCACTGCATAGACAAAAAAAAAAATTGCACAAATATAACTGAACACACATGTGCTAACTATTTAGGCATGAGGTTTCATCAAGACAGATACTATCCCTGTGCTGGTAGAAGCCATCAAAGACTTGTGGTAGCTGATAAGAAATATGCTATACTAAAATCAGCAATGCAAGAAACAACAGGTGTTGGCGAGGATGTGGAGAGAGGGGAACCTTCTTGTACTGTTGGTGAGAATGCAAATTGGTACAGCCACTCTGGAAAACAGTATGGAGGTTCCTCAAAAAGTTAAAAATATGGGATGAGCACCAGGTGTTGTATGGAAGTGCTGAATCACTAAAATGTACTCCTGAAACTAATATCACACAGTATGTTAACTAACTGAAATTTATATAAAAACAAAAAAAAAATGAAAAACGGTATTATTTGACAGAAGGAAAAAAAAGGTTAAAAATAGAACTACCCTATGATCCAGCAATCACACTATTAGACATTTCTCCAAGGAATACAAAAATACTAATTCAAAGGTATACATGCACTCTGATATTTTATAGCAGCATTATCTACAAAGGCCAAATTATGGAAACAAGCCCAAGTGTCCACCGACTGATGAATGGATAAAAACAATGTGGTATATAGAATATACCACACACACAATAGAATATTAGCCATAAAAAAGAATGAAATTTTGCTATTTGTAATTACCATGGATGAAGCTAGACAGTATTATGCTAAATGAAATCAGTCTATCAGAAAAAGACAAATACCATGATTTCACTCATACGTGTAATTTAAGAAACAAAACAAATGAGCAAAGGGAAAAAACAAAAAGAAAGAGGGGCAAAGAAACAGACTCTTAACTATAGAAAACAGAGGAGGGAGGATGGGGGCATGGGCTAAATAGGTGATGGGGACTAAGGAAGGCACTTGTTGTGATGAGCACCAGGTACTGTATGAAGTATGGTATCACTACATTGTATACCTGAAACTAATATAATGCTATATGTTAATTGGAATGCATTTTTAAAAAAGATTTTATTTATTTATTTGAGAGAGAGAGACAGAGATAGCAACAGAGAGCACAGGCAGGGAGGAGAGGGAGAAGCAAGCTCCCCGTTGAGCTGGGAGCCCAACATGGAACTCCATCCCAGGATCCTGGGATCACGACCTGGGTCAAAGGCAGAAAAGATGCTTAACTGACTGAGCCATCCAGGCACCCCTAACTGGAATTTAAATGAAAACTAAAAAGAAAAAGAACTATTCCATGAAATTACTAAACAAATGGCAGAAGATAAGATTAGTGCACAAAAATATATACACAATTATTAAGTATGTCACAAATTCGGCTCCACAGTTCCTGGCAAAGCAAAGTGAGTACCATTATTGGTTCTAACATAGTACAGAGGTTCTTCTACTTATAAACAGATTTGTTTCCAAAGAGCTATCATTAAGTCCATTTAATCACGTGCAAATTTTTAACTACAGAAGCAACTGCTAATACCATCTATTAGTGACTAACAGAGTTGCCATACTTCTGCCCCCAACCACTGCTCCTTCACAGCAATAGGTTTTTCATATCTACCAAAGTCCCTAAGCTGAAAGGTCTTGAGCAAAGGAACCTGTGTGTATGTGTGTGTGTGTGTGTGTGTGTGTGTGTGTGTGTGTGTGTGTGTTTATTAAAATACAAACAAAATGCTCTTTCCTGAATTCAGATCTGAATGAAATTTTTACTCTGGATCTGTACTAAAATGCCACTTTGTGATATAGTGGACTACATCCTCAACAATATTGCTAACAGAATTACAATAATAAATTTTACAATTTCCTCTGTGTCTCAATGTAGGCCTATGGAATACCACTAGAGAGAACTTCTATAAAAGCAATTTTACAAAATAATTTAGCCAAAATATAATATTTGTAATAGCTAAAGCACATGCATGCCTTCCAAGCAGTTCCCAAATAAATAAAAAAGAGAGAGAAAGGAAAGAAAATAGGAAATTCAACTCCTGGAAGAACAGCCTGAAGATCTAAGAATAAGCTTTTAAGACTACTGGTAATACAGTCACTGCTTACGCAAGTTCTGTGTGTTAACACCTCTTAACTGTAATTCATAAAACATAGGAAAATAGAGCTTTCAAATTAAGTTCTGATGCTTTAGCAATTATATCTGAGTATAATACTTAGTGGATAATGAAAACAGATGCATTATTTTTTAAGAGGGCTGTTCATTTTTCTCATGAATCTCAAAGAAACTGCAATTAGAGGAGTAAGCCAAAGGCCACAGTTATTATTGTATATGGCTTTATAAAAAAAGATACACTATGGGAACAATATATATTGATTGGCTAGATTCACTACAATTAAATAAGAGAAAAAGCAAAAACACACTCTAAACACTCTACTACTAAATAATCAGAGTAACTTTTCCTCAACTTCAGAGGAATTTACTGAATATGAATACTTAGATTAACTTATACAAAACTGAAATTCAGTTAAATTAAAGAATATAAGATTATGTTCACAGGGATTCTTCTTTTAAAATTGAGTAAAAGGGGCACCTGGGTGGCTCAGGTCATGATCCCGGGGTCTGAGGATGGAGTCCCATTTTGGGCTTCCTGCTCAGTGGGGAGCCTGGTCCTTCCTCTCCCTCTGCCTGCCACTCCCCCTGCTTGTACTCTCTCTTACTCTGTCAAATAAATAAATAAAAATCCTTAAAATAAAATAAATTAGGGGATCCCTGGGTAGCTCAGTGGTTTAGCACCTGCCTTCAGCCCAGGGCATGATCCTGGAGTCCCAGGATCGAGTCCCACATCAGGCTCCCTACATGGAACCTGCATCTTCCTCTGCCTGTGTCTCTGCCTCTGTGTGTGTGAGTATGTGTGTGTGTGTCTTGTGAAAAAATAAATAAAATCTTAAAAAAAACAAAATAAATAAATTAATTAATTTAATTTAATTATGGTAAAATAACATTAAACATTCTACAGAATTAGAATCTGTATTTTCAAAGTTGCTTTCGAAATAGAGATAAAACAGATATATAATATACTGAAGTTGCATTTTAGTAGCAATTGGCTGTAAGTTTGTTATCATGATTTTATTGATTTCTATTATAAAACTGGAGATGTTTTCCTACAGAAAAAAATACTGGAAAAAAATACTGGGGTACTCATCATTATGAAATCTCATTTGCTTTGCAGCAAGAATGTAATCTTAGTGAAGATATATATATATATTTATATATATATATTTATATTTAAAATACTAAGAAAAAGAATTTTTAGAGCAGTTTGATACACAGTAAAACTGAGAGGAAGGTACAAAGATTTCTCATACATCTCTTGCCTCCCACCACCAAATGCAAAACCTCTTTTATATCAACATTACAGTTCCCTCTTGGTGTTGCACAGTCTGTGGGTTTGGACAAATGTAGAATGACACGTGTCTATGATTATGGTGTCATAAAGAGTATTTTCACTGCCCTAAAAATCCTCTGTGCTCTGCCCTTTCATCCCTTCCACCACTCCAACTTCTAGCAACCCCTAATCTTCCTGTTGTCTCCATAGTTTTGCCTTTTGCAAAATGTCACATAGTTGAAATTATACAAATAATTCCACATAGTTGGAATTATACAAACAGCCTTTTCAGTCAGATTAGTTTCTTTCATTTAGTAAGATACATTGAAGTCTCCTCCTCCATGTCTTTTCATAGCTTGACAGATCATTTCTTTTTTGCACTGAATAAACATTCCCTTCTGGATGTACCACATTTATTAATCTGTTCACTTACTGAAGGACATCCTGGTTGCCTCCAAGTTTTTGCAATAATTAATAAAGCTCTATAACTATCCATGTGCAGGATTTTATGTGGCTATAACTTTTCAACTCCTTTAAGTAAATACCAAAGAGCACTACTGCTAAGTCATATGGTTGGTATGTTAAGTCATGTAAGAAACCACCAAACTCTTCCAAAGTGGCTATACCCTTCTGTATTCTTACCAACAGTGAACGAGAGCCCATGCTCCTTCCCATCCTTGTCAGCACTGGGCACTGTAAAGTGTTCCAGATTTTGGCCATTCTAATAGGTTTGTAGTGGTACCTCATTTTAATTTGCACTTCCCTGAAGACATGATATGAAGCATATTTTCATATGCTTATTTGCCATCTGCAAATCTTCTTTGGGGAAGTAAGTGTACATTAAGGTTTTTGGCTTATTGTTTTTCTTATTGTTGAATTTTAAAAGGATCATGTATATTTTGGATAACAGTCTTTTATCAGACGTGTCTTTTGCAAATATTTTCTCCCAGTCTATAGCTTGTCTTCTCATTCTCTTGATATTATGTATTTTCAGCCTGAGGTACTTGTTGCCATGTGATTTTATTTATTTGGTGGCCAAGAATGGGAACCTATGACCCAATATATAAGTCCCAGAACAAGAACTTAATTTTTTTAAGATAGAGTTCTTTATTTGGAAAGAGAGAGAAAGAGAGCATACACAATAAGGAGGGAAAGAAAGAGGGAGAATCTCAAGCCGACTCCCCAATGAGTGCAGTGCCTCATGACCCCGAGATCATGATCTGAAAAGAAATCAAGAGCCGGACCCCTAACCGAGTCACCCAGGCACCCCCAGAGCAAGAACTTATACTCTTCATTATCAAAAATAAGTAACAAAAAATGTACACAGCTATTTAGTAAACACCACATTAATCTGGAACAAGATAAAAGACTTCAGGCTCAATAAAAATGGAGGTAACATATTATCTGGACAATTTCCCTACTACTGTCTTAAAGTTATGGTACCACTTAGTCTGAAGCTAGATATTTTCTCATCAGTGCTCCTTGAGGATCTCCTCTGTCCGGTGCCTCTGTCCTAGTTAATTAAGCACTAAAGATGAAGACTAACCATGGACCATTCAATTACCTAATTATCATTCTAAGCTAATTACAAAATAGACGATTTGTTCTGAAGATGTTGCTGAAATTGACAAGCTACTGTTTCTGTTTTCTACCATCAAATGTAATTGCAAACACAAGAGGAAAGACTACCCACCCCACCCTCAAACATGCAAACCCTAGTGTGATGATATTTCATAACTCTCTTATGAAGGTAAAATGGCCAGAGAAGAATCAATTGGCTCATATTCCCACAGTTTCCACTTCAATATTCTCACTCTTTTATTCGGAGCCTTGGAGACGTTTTTTCTTCTTTCCTTAGAAATTTTATGCTCCAAAGTACACCATGTAAAGCCCGTTAATCATTAAGCAAAAGCAATCAACAGAAAGAAAAGCAAATATTTGTGAATGCTTATACCAAAAGCATTAGCATTACCGTACCAATCAATCTTCCATAGAATATATCAAGGAAGTAAATAAATTTTAAATACATTTCAAAAATCTATAGTTAATCTACCCCGTTAGTAGCTCATTTCCTCAACTCCACACTTCAGTTTTTTTTTTTTTAATTTCAAGAAATATTATGGTAACTTATAAGGTGATTTTAAGGGGAAAAATGGAAGGAATATGTATTGCATGTTGATTCCCAGCTATCCCACTGACTTGCTGTGTAACATTGGGTAGTTCACTCCACCTCTGTCTCTCATTTGTAAAATAATAATGAGACTGCAATTTATTAGAAGTTGATCACTGGTGATCCCTTAGCCGCATCCAGCCTGAGGACATACCTTGTTTGCCCAGTGTATTTTAAGAATTGGGAAATTTCACACTAAAATCAAGATTTCCATTCTCCGGTTAAAAATTTTAACATTGACATCACTGGGCCTACCTTCCCATGTGGTAATAAAAGCTGAAACTGAACAGAAGCTGCCTCCTTTGCACAAAGGCACGGAATCTTCATGTTATATCACCTGCCTGACTGCTCAGTTTCTAAGTTTTTGATGAAATTGATTACCTCTAAAGTTTCTTTCAGCTCTAACACTCTCAAAACATTTAGAATGAACCACATAGCCAAAGGTCCATGTAACCTAAGTCTCAACTTTACCTGAATGTAGGAGTACTAAGAGCATCTGATCACCACTTGAACTTTGGAGACAGAATGAAATAGTGAGTGGTGAGTGCTTAGCACAGGGACATGCATGTTGAGAGTGCTGAATAAACAGGAGACATGAGAAACACAAGTAACAATGCACTAAGGACTCAAAATACAGTTCTATGATGGTCAATCCAATCTAGATCAAAAGTGACGTGCTGATTCTCCTCTTCCAAACACAGCACTGATACCATCAAAAATCTGCTACTTGCCACTAATTTTTAGAGATCATTCATTCTTCATTCACCATGTATAAAATAAGAGGCTGAGGGAAAAAAAATGAAGGTCCTGAGTGGGCTGACCTCAATTAAAATCTATTTTAAAACTATGATAAAATTTTTCAGCAGGTAGTTTTTCAGCAAAATTTGCTGCAGTTCCTTCTGTTCTAATTAGGGCCATTTTTAGTTGCCAAGCATAAAGAAAGTTGCATTCAAGTACACAGGGCAGCCCAGGTGGCTCAGAGGCTTGGCGCCTGCCTTCAGCCCAGGGTGTGATCCTGGAGACCTGGGATCAAGTCCCACATCGGGCTTCCTGCATGGAGCCTGCTTCTCCCTCTGCCTGTGTCTCTGCCTCTCTTTCTCTCTGTGTCTCTTATGAATAAATAAAATCTTTAAAAAATTTTTTTCCACAGGGAAAGGGAGCTTATCAAAAAGTTTAGATAGCCATGGGAACCCTGGATAAAGTAAATAACCAGGTACCAGAAAGATCAGCAAATGAAAAATATTGGGAGCACCAGCCATTCCTTCAACTCTATTTTTTCTCTCTGTTGACCAATCTGTGTCCTTGCACCTACTCTATTCATTCTACACCAACCTACCTCCTCTCATATCTCATAGTCTATACTCTTCTAACTTTAAAACTTCAGAATGCACAAGGCCCTTCACCTTCCCACCCTCTTCATAGCACTATCTCTCTGTATCAAGTCTTGCTACTAACTTGCCTTTTCCTGTGAGTCATATTGCTGAGAGAGACAAAAAATTAAAAATAGAACCATCTTATCATCCTGAAATCCCACATCTGGGTATACACCCAAAAGATCTGAAAGCAGGGTCTCCAAGAGATATTTATGTTTGCATACTCATGTTCATAGCAGCATTATTCATACCTCCTATGGAAGGTCGATCAACAGGTGGATAGATAAACATAATGTGGAATGTTATTTAGCCGAAGGGAAGGGAAGGGAAGGGAAGGGAAGGGAAGGGAAGGGAAGGGAAGGGAAGGGAAGGGAAGGGAAGGGAAAGGAAGGGAAGGGAAGGGAAGATATCCTGTCATATGCTACAACCTGGGTGAACCTTGATGACACTGTGCTAAGTGAAATAAACTAGTCAAAGAAAGACAAATACTATGAGCCCACTTACATGAGGTATCTAAAGCAGCCAAATTCATAGGACCAGAAAGTAGAATGGTAGTTATTAGGGGCTAAGGTAAGGAGGAATTGTTCAACAGATATAGATTTTCAGTTTCGCAAGATGAAAAAATTCTGGATAACTGTTGTTCAACAATGTAAATACACTTAACTATTGAACTATATACTTAAAAATGTCAAGATGGTAAATTTTATATGTTTTTTTATAGCAATTTAAAAACTTTTTTAATTTTTAGAAGGAACCAGACCTGTCCAGAATCTTTTTTTGAAGCAAACTATACAAGCATGGGCAAGCATAGTGACCGACTGCTGGTATACTTATTTGACAACTTTTTATTAAGTCCCTACTATTTCCAACACTGTGCTAAGCTCTCAGCCAGGTGCCTACCCCTCACCTGTTCAGCTGGCCATACTCAGTAGACTTTCCTTACATAAAGGGTGTTGATAATCTATGTCTCTGAAACCGTAGCATCTTTATTTTTGTAAGTAAGGTGCATATTTTTATTGTATTGTATCCTGCCATATAATTAAATAAAGGGTTTTTAATTTTGTTTTCTTTGCCTTTGGCTGTTACTACTGTCACTCTGCCTAAAAGAAACAGTGCAATTCTTCCTTAACTGCTATGAAAGAGCACTTGAGAAAAGCCACTCTGGAGCACAATACTCTTAAAAGAAACCTCATCAACTTCAAAGTTTAAGTATGCATCTGCAGTATAAAACCTTCCAATTCAAAACGTCATGAAACAAAACAAGAATCTCCTTCAGAATCTTCTTATGTGGCTCAAATACTAGAGTAGGAAAAACTGAATTCCTGCTATTAAATGATTTCATTAGTCTCAATCTATAATTGCAGAAACTATTATTCCAAAGAGTGATTAAACTATTTGCAGAAGCTGCCTTAGTACTGAATCGCATTAAATAAATTGCCTGCTAAAACACAGGCTTAGGCAGGAAGCCTTCAGTCCTCATCTAACTAGATACTCCTGACCATTCTCAGTCTGTCTCTCAATTTCCTTCTTGTTGCGGGCAGCTCCTCCAGCTTTTTCGCATTGAATCATCTTTTTGTTCGCAGCCCTTGAATACTGGCATTTCCATAGTTCCAGCCCCGACACTCTTCTTTCCTACTACATGCACTCCCTGAATGAATCAGAACTCACACCTAAGCTTCTATTTATTAACTGATGATTCTCAAAACTACACCTCTAACCTAAACTTCTTTCCTTGGGTTCTAATTCAATTACCCACTAAAAAGCCCTCCGTCTGAAAAAAATACGGAAATTAGTGTCAAAAACTAATCTCATTAGCTTAACCTTTCTCTCCAACCCCAGAGTTCTTTAACTCTGCACTCCATTTCTGATTAATGGCAACAATCAAACAGGCGCCAAATGTGAGATGCTCTCTTCTACCTACTTGAACCCCCACCCATACTTCCAGTATACTCTAACAATCAGTCACAAGCCCTTTTCATTCTACTTCAACAACATCCCTTTCTTTTGAATCCAATTCCCACTGCCTTGGTTAAATCTTCACAATCTTCATACTACATACCCCGTCTTCCTGTTGCTCCAGCCCCAGCATTCCCCAAATTAAACTTTATCAATGTCTCCTGATTTAAAGTCTAAAACTCCCTAGAAGTCTAACATTAAGCACAATCTGATTTTGACCTATGTATCTTCACTGTAACAATTCCCTGAATGAATGTAAACTCCTTACATACAGAGGCCATATTACCATTACCATCACAATAAATGTGTAGAATGCACACATACTTCCTCAGTCTTTCTTGCCACTCCTCCATACCTACCCAACTTCCAGGAAAATTACTTGCAGTTCTGCCATTATGCCATGCTTTACCAGCTTCTATACCTTTCTATACACCGTGCCCCTTCTAAAATGCCTGCACTTGATTCTCACCTGAGGTTTTATATTTATCCTTAAGATTCAGTTGAACCATCATCTCCTTTAGAAAAACTTTCTAAGCCATTGCTCCTAATATTCCACTGTGTTCCCACAGCTCCATGTGTATGTACTAGACGCTATTGTAATCTTTTATTTATTTGCCTGTCTTTTCCACCAAACTATGAAGTGCTTAAGGGCAGAAACAGTGATTATCTTTACTGTATTCCCAGTACCTAATATAAGGCCTGGCACTTAGCAGGCCATAAATAAGCATCTACTAAATAAAGCATGAATCTGTCTTGTAATGGAAATGCTAGATTATACCTCTACAGTCTGTGGTCAAACAACAACAACAAAAAACAAGAGACAAAGAATATTACTCTCTTAAAATATATATAAAGGGGAGCTTGAGTGGCTCAATCAGTTACTTGTCTGACTCTTAGTTTCAGTTCTTGTCATGATCTCAGGGTGGGAAGATGGGAGCCCTGTGTGGGGCCCCAGGCTCAGTGTGATATCAGCTTGAGATTCTCTCTTTCCCGCTCCTTCTCTCCCTCTCCTGCTCTCACACTCATGCTTGCTCTTTATCTATCAAAATAAATAAGATCTTTAAAAATATACATATATTCCACTGTGCAACATTTTAGATTCAAAAGGAAATATACCCCAAATGCATAGTCCTCTCAACTCCATTTTGGAAATAAGTAATGTGTAATCATGAATAACTTTTTTTAATTGCATATATTACTTTTAGAAAGGGATAAGAGAGGATAAAATTTCTGGCCTAAAAATTATATGTATTGCAACAAAATATTCCACACTCATTTCAAAGATGTTCTAGGGTCAGTTATAAAAATTAATTTTAAAAAATATTTTCTTTTGGGGGCATCTGGGTGGCTCAGTCAGTTAAGAGTCTGCCTTCAGCTCAGGTCATGATCCCACCTGGGATGGAAGCCCACATCAGGTTCCCTGCTCGGCAGGGAGTCTGCTTCTCCTTCTAATCCTCTCTACTGCTCCTGTTCTCTCTCTCTCACACTCACTTGCTCTCTCTCAAATTTAAAAAAATTTCTTTTAAACTACCTAAATTCAGCAAAAACCATTTTTTCCAAAGGCTCAATAAATTAAACACTGTCCTATCAAACCAATTTATGTTTATAGGTACCGCCTAAATCATTCTACTTTATATGAAGTTGTTTAAAACAGACTCCTCATTAGAAAGTAAATATAAGTAGATTTTAAGATCAATGGGATAGAGTTAAAGACTTTGTCTGCATCTTCTTACACTACCACACACATTAACAGAACTCAAATTATAATAGTAAATGTTATGCTAATAGAAGAGCTGACTTTTTAACCACTTTTGTCAAAGTACCAAATGTGGACTCCCATAGCCATGCTACTGATTCAAGACATAAGGAAGAGAGCCTAAAGGCTCACCCAGATGGAAGAAAAGAAAAATATCATTACAGCTCTCTTAACATTGATGATTTGTTTCAAGCTTCCTCTTAAAAAAAAAAAATCTTTTGGTAACAGCTTTATTATTTGAAGACAAAAACAAAGCTTAAAATTCACTTAAGTGCTCAATCTTGTGTTCCATTAATATTCTATCCTTTTGCAGTCACAAATTTTAGAAGCAAAATGCTAACAATGAATCAAAGGACAACTTTCACATATGCTGAAAGTATCTGCTTAACCGTCAGTTAACAAGTTGTTTTTTACAGAACTATATAGAAATAATTTTGAGACCTGTCATTCTACATCTAATAAATCACTTTAGTTTCATTTTTAAGTACAAAAATATCTATAATAACTTTTAAAAAGATAAAGAACTAGTTAACAAACTGAAAAGGACTTTAAGTTTCCTTGAATTTTAGCTGGAGATGTTTTCTTCAATGTTAAAATGGTTAATCTAAGATAGACTACTCTTTGATTTCTAAATGACAAAACATTTCCCTCACACATATTTTTCCTTCTGAGGGCAAAGGGAAAAAACAGCATTAAACCAAAACATAATGCTAAAAGGCAATGGATTTAAAAATTTTAAAAGCGTAGCACCTGGCTGACTTAGTTGGTAGACCTCATGACTCTCAATCACACAGCTTTGAGTTCAAGCCTTATATTAGGTATGAAGCCTACTTGAAAAAAAATAAATAACCAACAGGATAGATAAAAAATTTTAAAGCAACTATCTTTATTTGAAAACTTCTCTTGAATAACCCTCCAATGTCATGATAGACATGACTTTCTGCATAAAAGTAACACAGTTTGGGATGAAGTGTTTTAAGAAAATAATGCCATAAAGACTCTGAAATGCTAAATCCTCACTTCTATACAGAAGGAATCTTGTGGAAGCAATAAATGACACACATTTCATGACATGTTCTTAGGCTGTTGGTTCCCAACTTCCGTAGGGCAGACAATCATAAAAACAAAAAAGTAGCATGAGTGGCATAAATGAATTCACGTTATCAAGGAAGTTATTCAAGAGAAGCTTTGGTGTCAAAAACGTTCTATTTGACCAAACCTAGCGTTAGTATCTTGTAATCATTAAGCACAAAGTCTAAACTTCATTCCCACTGTAAGTGCCTCCTCAGGTATAGAGGTTGAAATATGCATTCTGGAAGAGTAAAGGGAAGGCCTGATCTCTCCGTAGAGATTTTTCAACAGAGGTTACAAAGATCAAGATAGAACAGTGTGCTTTATAACTGAAATGAAGGAAAACACAGGATAGAAAAAGAATAATTTTTTGATACGGTAGCCATTAGCTTTTCCTGCCCTGAACTAAATTTTTGTAAAGTTACTACTTCAAATCAATGATAAAATGCCAGAAAGTAGGTTTTTAGAATGTTTCAAGTAAACAAATCCATAATTTCTAGTAAAAAAAGAAAACCCATTAAACACTCTAATACACACTACACCCTCCCGTGGGCAAGCCTCCATGGAAAAATATAAAAAGATTTAGTTGGATTTTCCACTCAGTTAAATCAGTCCTATAACTAATGAAATGATGGCTCTAAAAACCTCATAAAAGTTAACACTACTTTAATCACTTGTCATAGTATCTGAGTTGGAAGAAAGATTTTTTAAAAATAACAATTTAGATCCTATAGAGTAGTAATTTAAGCAAATAAAATCATGATCTGCTTATCTTCCCTTAAAAAACAAAATATCAGATTATTTCCTTATCTTAGAAAAAAAGGTAAACAGAATAAATCACATATAAAGATGTATAATTAAAAGATAAAGTATACTTTATATCATGAGCTGCAAAGGTGGGATTAATATCTTAAAGCAAAATCCAAAAATTATGGTTCCTTAGTGAGAACTGTGGCAGAAAAGCAGTATGTTCATTAAGTTTTTCAGGAAAACAACTTACATTATCACCTGGTAATGTTTAGTATTACTGGTCTCATGAGGTTATGTGGTCACTACACAGAAATATAAACATACTTGGAATAAAATTAAGAGACTACCTAAAAGAGCCCTTATTCTATGTGGCTAATGTTTCAGTACTTAAGTGATATAACAGAAGCAAAAACCAGATTAAAGTATTCTGCAATGGTCCAAATACCATTTCAAGTTTGTCCAATTTACAACAGAATACAAAGTATATATTTAATACATAAGCCTAGAAATCATGTATGAAGATGTAAATTTCCCCAAATGCATCAAAGATATTTGAATATATATACTCTGAGAAAAACGAGTTACAACTAAGACTACTTAAAGTCTTATTAACTAGACTATGAGACCAGCAATTAAAGGACAATGGTGACATCTAGTGGACGTTTCAAATATATGCCACACATCTTGGATCAAGATCTGATTTTCAGTGTGTCACGTAATTCATAATCCCTGAGAGATTAAAGGACAAACCTTTAATTGTAAACTAAAACAAGCCAGCTCTGCTCCCAAAAGGCTGCTCAATATGAGTAACCCAATCTTGTGTAAATACAAAATGTTTAACAAAGTAAAGAAGTAGCATCTCAAGTCTTTAAAGCACTAAATACTGATTAAATGTATCAGATACATGACTAAAAGAAGGGCTGGCAAAAGGTTCAATATAATTATGGTAATAAAAATAATCTAAAATGTTATGAATGAAAAAAGTACTGGAGTAAATGAGGAAACTTACAAAGAAAATGAAGAACTGATCAATTTGTGAATTTATTCAAGCCTGGAAAGTACATATTAACCAGTATGGTCAGGCAAAATAAGTATTTTTAAACTAAAAGAAGAGTATCTTACTTACGACTATTTTTCAAAAACAAATTAGTATTCAAGAAAATTTTAAAAAAAGAAAAAAAATTTATAGGATCATTCTTTAAAAGTAAAGGGAGATAACTTTATCTTCCTTTAGGAATAAGACCAGGAAAAAAAAAAAAAAAAAAAAAGGAATAAGACCAGGGGCAGTGGTTTAGCGCCACCTTCAGCCTCGGGTATGATCCTAGGATTGACCTAGGATTGAGTCCCATGTCAGGCTAAGCCTGCTTCCCCCTCTGCCTGTGTCTCTGCCTCTCTCTCTCTGTGTCTGTCATGAATAAATAAATAAAATCTTAAAAAAAAAGAAAAAAGAAAAAGGAATAAGACCAGGTGATCATCTCAAAAAGTGACAAACTTATCTCAAAGAAGGACAAAGAAACAAAAAACCAACATGCCTGTGTGTGACAATGTCCTTACTTATTTGTCAGTATATAAATAAATTTCACAAGGAACCAACACTGCATTAAATAAGTAAATAATGAAAGAATATGTGATTCTTTTTTTTTTTAAGATCTTATTTATTCATGAGAGACACACAGAGAGAAATAGAGACATAGGCAGAGAAAGGTACTTGATAGGTACTCGATCCCAAGACCCCAGGATCACACCCTGAGCCAAAGGCAGATGCTCAATCACTGAGCCACCCAGATGCCCCAAGAATATATGATTCTTATTAAGTATTTTAACTAACTCAGGGAAGAAATATAAATGTAGAGACAAGGTCTTATAAACACTAAGTCAAATTAGTCCAGGCCACAAATTGGCTGGTCTTTCAAAAATCACAGGTGCTTCCCAGATCTCACAGAATCACCGAATTTAAAAGATTTTTAATGATTATTTGAGCTCAGTGACTTTCTGACAAGGGCCAGAACTTAACAAGTACAAAGTTGAAACTCATTGAAGGTATCTCTGAAATGTAAATATTGTGGGACTAATAGCATTCAGGTCACAATAGCATTATCCTAATAGCTTCAAAAAGTTATATAGCAGATAAATAAGTTGGGGTATTCAAACAATGGAGTACAACTCCGGAATATAAAAGAATGAAGCACTCTTACATGCAACAACAGGGATGGACTATCAAAAAATTAGGCTGAGCGAAAGAAGCCTTACAAAAAGTTATATCATCTGTGATTCCATCTACACAACATGCTAGAAGAGGCAAAACTGATATAGAATGAATGAACAAGCAAACAAAAAAAATTAGAACAACACTTACCTCTGAGAGTAGGATAGAGATGGAGATTGATGGGGAAGGGATATGAGGAAATTTTATGGGGTAATGAAAATGTTCTATAACTCAACAGGAGTCGGGATTACACATATGTTTGCTTTTGTCAAAACCAAATAATACACTTAAGATTTGTGTAAACTGTATATAATTGTACTTTAAAAAATGAACCTCAAGCAAATATTCGTAATTCCAGTTATCACAGAACATGCTGAAGTATCTGAGGTGCTAAGTACAAATATCTGCAACTTATACTGAAATGTATATAAAAATGAGATGAACTGATGGACAGATTATAATAAAGTAAATATAGCAAAATAATAATTATAGAATCTACAAAGTTAGTACACTGCAGTTCACTATACAATTCAGCTTTTCTGTATGTCTGAAAATCTCCATAATAAAAAACTGGAAAAAAAGTGAGATGACAATCAGAATTCAAAAAAAATTTCAAATATAAAAACTTAAAATGTTTTCTTAAATATTAGTAATTTTCCTCATATATTAACATTTTAATCTAATGTCAAATATAACTATTTTCTAAAAACAAGAGTTACAGGATGACATATTTTTTAAAATGTGAATGACATACCCGAATTTCTTGAAGATTGTGAAAATTATTTCCTACTCTGACCGATATCTTGCTTGGAGTATAGCTTTCATCAGATTTGTAGTCTGCATAAATACATAATGTCTTCACTGTTGTTTTTCTTCTAAAAACAATAAAATAAAAATATGCTCTTTATCATGCAGAAAGATCGTATCTAAAACAACTTCTGATCATAGTTTGCTAAAATGAGTACTTCAATCAATCATTTATAATTCCTTTCATTTTAGCAATAAAAATAAATAATAAATATACAGATATACATTTATATGGGCATCTCTTATCTAGAAGATGGTCAAGGGATGCCTGGGTGGCTCAGTGAGTTAAGTGTCTGCCTTTGACTCACGTCATGATCCCAGGGTTCTGGGATCCAGCCCTCAGTTGGGCTCCCTGCTCAGCTCTGCCCTCTTCTCCCACTACTTGCACGTGCTCTTTCTCTCTCTCAAATAAATAAAATCTTTCAACAACAACAACAACAAAAAGAACATGGCCAAGAACCAGATGTTAGCAAATTAAAAAGTTAAACCAAAAGAGGAACTTTAAAGTGCAAATAAGCATTAAGAATTTCAGTCCTCTTCATTTGTATTTTAGACAAATAAATTATTCTAACAAGCTTGGTTTTATCAGTAAATTACATAATTTCCTATGCCAATACTTGAAAATAACTACCACAGTAAGAAATTAAGTCCAGCAAAAATAAAATCATTTGTAATATAATTTTATAATATATAAACATATTATAGTATATGTTTTACAACAGCATAATTTCAAAATATAATGTCTTACTGCAAGAAATAAAATTCTGCCGTCTTTAAAACATACATATCTTACGAAGATAAGCAAAGACTAATATAACACAAAATTAATCTCAGAAAAAAATGCAAGTGGCCAAAAAACATGAAAATGTTTAATCTCTAGAAATCAAAGAAAGGGAAATTAAAATACAGATATTAGTTTTATCACACTGAAAAATATTAAAAATAATACTCAAATTTGATTAGAAAAAGGTACTTTCATAACCAGTTAGTTATGGTACACAGCCTTTGACTCATGAATTCAACTTCTAAGAATGCATTAAAAAGCAAAGATAGGGATCCCTGGGTGGCGCAGCGGTTTAGCGCCTGCCTTTGGCCCAGGGCGCGATCCTGGAGACCTGGGATCAAATCCCACGTCGGGCTCCCGGTGCATGGAGCCTGCTTCTCCCTCTGCCTGTGTCTCTGCCTCTCTCTCTCTCTCTCTTTCTCTGTGACTATCATAAATAAATACAAAAATTAAAAAAAAAAAAAAAGCAAAGATAACACAACTACTCAAAAATGGATGCAGAAAAATGTTTACCATCCTGGGGTTAAATTACTAAAAAATCATAAACAACCTAAATATCCATCTCAATAGGAAATTAGTTAAATAAATTATATTCAGTCTATAAAATTGTATAAGTTATACATATATAGGCTAGAGGAAAAAGCAGATTACAAGACAATATATACAGAAGGACTGCATTTTGGGGAAAACAAAAAAAATTTCAAGGCGTATAATAAACCTATCTATAAGTATACATGTTCTATATAAATACATATATACATACTACACATACATAGATGTACATAGAATCATATAAAAAATAATAAAAGTGACTAGTTTGGTAGAGTAGAACTATGGAAGAGCTTTCTTCTTTATGATTCATGCATTTTCTGATTAATTTTTTTTGCATTGAGTATATGCTACTTGGGTCATTAGGAAAAAGAAAAACACTAGATAATTTAAACATCAACCAAAAAAACCATTAAGAAGTCTATTTAAACGAGCTTTAAAAGTTAAGTTCTGGTATAAACTGGCACTAACTTAACAACAATGAGTTCCTTGAACAGAAGTAGTCTGTGTCAAAAGTCAACCTATAAAAACAGCAGGGGATCTGTAGCTCTTAGTGAGGGGACCAAACTTCTATAGCCCAAGCTATTCATCAGAAAGGAATGGGGAAAGTTAAGGACTTTTCCTTAAATAATAAAGACAGATCGAGATGTAAAACACTTAAATACCCAGGAACTGCTGACAGGATAAATACCATTTCCAGGTTTTCAGAAGAGGCCAGAGGTATCAAACTGACATCTTTCTCTTTCTGGTGGGCCAGGAAGGAGACATAAGAGGAAGTAAGGGAAGCTGGGGAAATTTTGAAGGGCGTACAGAAGATCTTTTCCCTGATGAGCCAGAGGCAGGGAGTGAAAGGTCTTTCTTATTCTGGAGAGATCAAAGATCATGAAGACTCTTGAGGACTTTTGCTTTCCTTTTTAACAAAAACAGATCTAAAGGATCAAGCTGTTTGCTCAGAATATTTTATCTCCAAGTTATGAAATTCACGATCATTTAGTCACTGGAACCCGCAAGATCATCAGGGTAAGATTAGAAAGGCAAAGAAGGGTAACAACAATAATGACTATAAAAACAACAGCAACAGCTAGAAAATAGCAAGTGGATACTGTGGCCCAGAAGTAAGGCTTTATATGCATTATTTCATTCATTCCTCAACCTTGGATATAGAAACTATTATCACCTTCGTTTCACTGATTTAAAATAAGAAAAAACATTACTTTAATAATAACTGGCTAGTAGGTGGGCACAGTTGGGAGTTCAAACATGTGTCCGTCTGTCTGCCTCACATGGTCTTACCTTTCCTGTTAATTAATTGTACTTAACTTATTCAACAGTCATTGATACTAGTTTACAGTAATATGTAGGTATCTGTAGTTCATTAAATTTTATCTGCCATAAGTTCTTAAGATCCATGTATTCCCAGAAATCATAGGTATAATGTTTGCTATATACATAATTTCATTACATTTGCAAAGGAAACTACAACGCCACCACAAGTTTAAAAACTGTTACTCTAGGGCAGCCTAGGTGGCTCAGCGGTTTAACGCCACCTTCAGCCCAGGGCCTGATCCTGGAGATCAAGTCCCACGTCGGGCTCTCTGCATGGAGCCTGCTTCTCTCTCTCTCTCTCTCTTTCTCTCTCGTATTAATAAATAAATAAAA